>NW_028167057.1:5000-10798 GCF_964263955.1 Coregonus lavaretus | reverse complement strand
CTAACACAACCTAACACTAACACACTATACACTAACACACTATACACTAACACACTATACACTAACACACTATACACTAACACACTATACACTAACACACTATACACACTACACACTATACACTAACACACTATACACTAACACACTATACACTAACACACTATACACTAACACACTAACACTACACACTAACACACTATACACTAACACACTATACACTAACACACTATACACTAACACACTAACACTAACACACTATACACTAACACACTATACACTAACACACTATACACTAACACACTATACACTAACACACTATACACTAACACACTATACACTAACACACTATACACTAACACACTATACACTAACACACTATACACTAACACACTATACACTAACACACTATACACTAACACACTATACACTAACACACTATACACTAACACACTATACACTAACACACTATACACTAACACACTATACACTAACACACTATACACTAACACACTAACACTAACACACTATACACTAACACACTATACACTAACACACTATACACTAACACACTATACACCTAACACACTATACACTAACACACTATACACTAACACACTATACACTAACACACTATACACTAACACACTATACACTAACACACTATACACTAACACACTATACACTAACACACTATACACTAACACACTATACACTAACACACTATACACTAACACACTATAACACTACACTACACACTATACACTAACACACTATACACTACACACTATACACTAACACACTATACACTAACACACTATACACTAACACACTATACACTAACACACTATACACTAACACACTATACACTAACACACTATACACTAACACACTATACACTAACACACTATACACTAACACACTATACACTAACACACTATACACTAACACACTATACACTAACACACTATACACTAACACACTACACACTAACACACTATACACTAACACACTATACACTAACACACTACACACTAACACACTATACACTAACACACTATACACTAACACACTATACACTAACACACTACACTTCACCACACTACACTACACTTCACCACACTACACTACACTACACTACACGACACGACACCACACTACACTACACTACACTACACTACACTTCACCACACTACACTTCACCACACTACACTTCACCACACTACACTACACTACACTACACTACACTTCACCACACTACACTTCACCACACTACACTTTACCACACTACACCACACTACACTACACCACACTACACTACACGACACCACACTACACTACACCACACTACACTACACACACTACACTACACTACACCACACTACACTACACCACACTACACACCACACTACACCTACACTACACCAACACCCTCCCACCACACACATCATAGAGACAGTTGAGATCGTGTTGTCTCTAGGAGCACAGGGTCCAGCTGGGGTTAGGAGCTCCTGGAAGGAGAGCATGTTGTCTCTAGGAGCACAGGGTCCAGCTGGGGTTAGGAGCTCCTGGAAGGAGAGCATGTTGTCTCTAGGAGCACAGGGTCCAGCTGGGGTTAGGAGCTCCTGGAAGGAGAGCGTGTTGTCTCTAGGAGCACAGGGTCCAGCTGGGGTTAGGAGCTCCTGGAAGGAGAGCATGTTGTCTCTAGGAGCACAGGGTCCAGCTGGGGTTAGGAGCTCCTGGAAGGAGAGCATGTTGTCTCTAGGAGCACAGGGTCCAGCTGGGGTTAGGAGCTCCTGGAAGGAGAGCGTGTTGTCTCTAGGAGCACAGGGTCCAGCTGGGGTTAGGAGCTCCTGGAAGGAGAGCATGTTGTCTCTAGGAGCACAGGGTCCAGCTGGGGTTAGGAGCTCCTGGAAGGAGAGCATGTTGTCTCTAGGAGCACAGGGTCCAGCTGGGGTTAGGAGCTCCTGGAAGGAGAGCATGTTGTCTCTAGGAGCACAGGGTCCAGCTGGGGATAGGAGCTCCTGGAAGGAGAGCATGTTGTCTCTAGGAGCACAGGGTCCAGCTGGGGTTAGGAGCTCCTGGAAGGAGAGCGTGTTGTCTCTAGGAGCACAGGGTCCAGCTGGGGTTAGGAGCTCCTGGAAGGAGAGCGTGTTGTCTCTAGGAGCACAGGGTCCAGCTGGGGATAGGAGCTCCTGGAAGGAGAGCATGTTGTCTCTAGGAGCACAGGGTCCAGCTGGGGTTAGGAGCTCCTGGAAGGAGAGCGTGTTGTCTCTAGGAGCACAGGGTCCAGCTGGGGTTAGGAGCTCCTGGAAGGAGAGCGTGTTGTCTCTAGGAGCACAGGGTCCAGCTGGGGTTAGGAGCTCCTGGAAGGAGAGCATGTTGTCTCTAGGAGCACAGGGTCCAGCTGGGGTTAGGAGCTCCTGGAAGGAGAGCGTGTTGTCTCTAGGAGCACAGGGTCCAGCTGGGGTTAGGAGCTCCTGGAAGGAGAGCGTGTTGTCTCTAGGAGCACAGGGTCCAGCTGGGGTTAGGAGCTCCTGGAAGGAGAGCATGTTGTCTCTAGGAGCACAGGGTCCAGCTGGGGTTAGGAGCTCCTGGAAGGAGAGCATGTTGTCTCTAGGAGCACAGGGTCCAGCTGGGGTTAGGAGCTCCTGGAAGGAGAGCGTGTTGTCTCTAGGAGCACAGGGTCCAGCTGGGGTTAGGAGCTCCTGGAAGGAGAGCATGTTGTCTTTAGGAGCACAGGGTCCAGCTGGGGTTAGGAGCTCCTGGAAGGAGAGCGTGTTGTCTCTAGGAGCACAGGGTCCAGCTGGGGTTAGGAGCTCCTGGAAGGAGAGCGTGTTGTCTCTAGGAGCACAGGGTCCAGCTGGGGTTAGGAGCTCCTGGAAGGAGAGCGTGTTGTCTCTAGGAGCACAGGGTCCAGCTGGGTTAGGAGCTCCTGGAAGGAGAGCGTGTTGTCTCTAGGAGCACAGGGTCCAGCTGGGGTTAGGAGCTCCTGGAAGGAGAGCGTGTTGTCTCTAGGAGCACAGGGTCCAGCTGGGGTTAGGAGCTCCTGGAAGGAGAGCGTGTTGTCTCTAGGAGCACAGGGTCCAGCTGGGGATAGGAGCTCCTGGAAGGAGAGCATGTTGTCTCTAGGAGCACAGGGTCCAGCTGGGGTTAGGAGCTCCTGGAAGGAGAGCGTGTTGTCTCTAGGAGCACAGGGTCCAGCTGGGGTTAGGAGCTCCTGGAAGGAGAGCATGTTGTCTCTAGGAGCACAGGGTCCAGCTGGGGTTAGGAGCTCCTGGAAGGAGAGCATGTTGTCTCTAGGAGCACAGGGTCCAGCTGGGGTTAGGAGCTCCTGGAAGGAGAGCATGTTGTCTCTAGGAGCACAGGGTCCAGCTGGGGTTAGGAGCTCCTGGAAGGAGAGCATGTTGTCTCTAGGAGCACAGGGTCCAGCTGGGGTTAGGAGCTCCTGGAAGGAGAGCATGTTGTCTCTAGGAGCACAGGGTCCAGCTGGGGTTAGGAGCTCCTGGAAGGAGAGCGTGTTGTCTCTAGGAGCACAGGCTCCAGCTGGGGTTAGGAGCTCCTGGAAGGAGAGCATGTTGTCTCTAGGAGCACAGGGTCCAGCTGGGGATAGGAGCTCCTGGAAGGAGAGCGTGTTGTCTCTAGGAGCACAGGGTCCAGCTGGGGATAGGAGCTCCTGGAAGGAGAGCGTGTTGTCTCTAGGAGCACAGGGTCCAGCTGGGGTTAGGAGCTCCTGGAAGGAGAGCATGTTGTCTCTAGGAGCACAGGGTCCAGCTGGGGTTAGGAGCTCCTGGAAGGAGAGCATGTTGTCTCTAGGAGCACAGGGTCCAGCTGGGGTTAGGAGCTCCTGGAAGGAGAGCATGTTGTCTCTAAACATACTCAAAGTGTTCAATCTGTGACACCTTTTCCCTAGAATCAAAGTTACACTTGCCCCTTTATGTCTTAAACAAAACATATCTGACTTCATATGAATGACCTAAATAGATGTATTAGTTTGAGTTGTCGATTCATATCACGCCTGTTGCTGTTGTTCAGTTCTCGGGGTCCAATGCCGAGATGATGAAGAGAGTTTACGGGAAGTTCTGCAGCTGCCACAACGAGGCCGTGAACCTCTACAAGGAGCTGCACTCCAAAAACAAACGCTTCCAGGCCTTCATCAGGGTGAGCACTGACAATCCACTACTCATTTAGACCATCCATTCTCATTGGACATCAGCTCATACACTATCACCTATCACATCTGTCTCTAGTCTTCAAACTGTTGCAACATTTCTGTTGCATCTAATTCAATTCTGTCTCCCTATTATGTGTCTTTAAGAAGAAGATGAGTAGCAGTATCGTCCGGAGGCTAGGAATCCCAGAGTGCATTCTGTTAGTCACCCAGAGGATCACCAAGTACCCCGTCCTGATGCAGAGAATACTACATCACACCGAAGGTTTGTCTCCTGTCCCCAGCTCTGTCCTGTCCTGATGTAGACAACACTACATCACACCAAAGGTTTGTCTCCTGCCCCCAGCTCTGTCCTGTCCTGATGTAGACAACACTACATCACACCGAAGGTTTGTCTCCTGTCCCCAGCTCTGTCCTGTCCTGATGTAGACAACACTACATCACACCGAAGGTTTGTCTCCTGTCCCCAGCTCTGTCCTGTCCTGATGTAGACAACACTACATCACACCAAAGGTTTGTCTCCTGTCCCCAGCTCTGTCCTGTCCTGATGTAGACAACACTACATCACACCAAAGGTTTGTCTCCTGTCCCCAGCTCTGTCCTGTCCTGATGTAGACAACACTACATCACACCGAAGGTTTGTCTCCTGTCCCCAGCTCTGTCCTGTCCTGATGTAGACAACACTACATCACACCGAAGGTTTGTCTCCTGTCCCCAGCTCTGTCCTGTCCTGATGTAGACAACACTACATCACACCAAAGGTTTGTCTCCTGTCCCCAGCTCTGTCCTGTCCTGATGTAGACAACACTACATCACACCAAAGGTTTGTCTCCTGTCCCCAGCTCTGTCCTGTCCTGATGTAGACAACACTACATCACACCGAAGGTTTGTCTCCTGTCCCCAGCTCTGTCCTGTCCTGATGTAGACAACACTACATCACACCGAAGGTTTGTCTCCTGTCCCCAGCTCTGTCCTGTCCTGATGTAGACAACACTACATCACACCGAAGGTTTGTCTCCTGTCCCCAGCTCTGTCCTGTCCTGATGTAGACAACACTACATCACACCAAAGGTTTGTCTCCTGTCCCCAGCTCTGTCCTGTCCTGATGTAGACAACACTACATCACACCAAAGGTTTGTCTCCTGCCCCCAGCTCTGTCCTGTCCTGATGTAGACAACACTACATCACACCAAAGGTTTGTCTCCTGTCCCCAGCTCTGTCCTGTCCTGATGTAGACAACACTACATCACACCAAAGGTTTGTCTCCTGTCCCCAGCTCTGTCCTGTCCTGACGTAGACAACACTACATCACACCGAAGGTTTGTCTCCTGTCCCCAGCTCTGTCCTGTCCTGATGTAGACCGAAGGTTTGTCTCCTGTCCCCAACTCTGTCCTGTCCTGATGTAGACAACACTACATCACACCGAAGGTTTGTCTCCTGTCCCCAGCTCTGTCCTGTCCTGGACCTCTACTGGACAGATGAGGTGGTCTCTGTAAACACACACAGACACTGGTCATGGCACACATCAACTCCATCATCCCGGACACCCGGGACCCACTCCAATTTGAACACCTCCCTCTTCAACTGGATCCTGGACTTCCTGACGGGCCGCCCCCAGGTGGTAAGGGTA
>NW_028167058.1:0-7000 GCF_964263955.1 Coregonus lavaretus | reverse complement strand
TATTCCAAGGTGTGTCTTTAACTTGTAAATGGATTGTGTTGAAGCTGGCATGTGGTGTGGATGATAGAATAGAGTGAATAGAGGAGAGAAGAGAGGAGGAGAGGAGAACATCATATAGAAGACAGATAAGATAGAGAGAGAATTCATACCCAGGGGAGTTACTGACTCTGGCCCAAATGACACCCTGTTCCCTACGTAGTGCACTAGGCTACTTCTGATCAGATCTAAAGTAGTGCACTACATAGGGAATAGGGTGGAGATTTGCTCACTGTCATTAGAATGAAGATTTCCATACAGGAGTTACTGTCTCTGTCCCAAATCTCTCCCTGTTCCCTACGTAGTGCACTAGGCTGAGGATGAGGAAGGAAAATTATGTGGATGTATTGAAGCAACATCTCAAGACATCAGTCAGGAAGTTAAAGCTTGGTCGCAATAGAATTGAATGGTAAATAATGTATGGTGTCATTTTGGAGTCACTTAAACATATTATGTTCTTATTTACAATACAAGTGACTCCAAAATGACTCGATATGTAATTTACCATTCAATTCTATTGGGATTTTGTTTTTATGCAGATTTTTGAATATTCGCATGAAAATCTGTTTCCATTCGACTGGCGACAGATTTTCATGTGAACATTGTAAAATCTTCATAAAAACATGGTTATTTTACCAGCAGAGATGTTTCCATCAAATTGACGTGTTGAAGATAAATGGCTGTGCGTGATGACGTAATGCACATAGAAATATATATTTTAGAAAATATATTTTTGCAGTTAAATTCCCATGTACCGGTTAAAAACGTTCTGTTAAATGGGTTTCCATCACATTTTCAACTCTACCGATGGTTTTGTCAGATTTGGTTGTGCATTATATAGCGAACGTGCCCACTCTGGACAGGCAGCCTACATGATGACATTATTATGGACAAAAAGACCCTCGATATTTATTGGAAAGGAGCATCAAGCTCTTCACTGTGAAATTTCACCACCCTGTGAAGTTTAGCATAACTTATTTCATCTGTAGCTTAATAAACTGCATGGTTTCCCGAGTCGTAGTGGGAGGACCACACCACATATCATCGTGTGACTCCAAGTTTACTTCAATATGATGGTTATTTTATTAATATTTGTGCATAAAGCCGTTTCCACCGCCATTTCTCGCTTAATTAATTCTACAGAGGTATTTGCACCCCACTGCATCCACATGTTTCTTTACAATTTATGATCATTTTACATGACTGAAAATGAAAGAGAACTTTTGATTTGACATATTCATCATTCACCACTGTGGCTTCTGAATAGGTCACTGTACATTTATGGAACCTTTAAAACGTTGTAATGTTTTACCACAACCTTATATTTGGTTACACGTCACTATGGCTTCCATCCCTATATACCTCAGTGCATCCATCCAGGACTAACGTCTCCAAACAGATCTAAAAGGCCTCCCCCACCACTCAGACTTTCAAAGAAATTAAAGTTATCTCTGATACTCTGCTGTGCAGTTTGTTGTATGGACATTGCAGAGGCCCTTTTAAAATATCCACTCTGCTGTCTGGATCTACCAAAGGATCCAGTTACTATTCCCTGTGGACACAGCTGTATGCAACGTCATCTTCTTAGCTTGACTTCCATCCCCCAAAAACCTGTAGATACAGAGTACACAGTCAAGAGGAAGCCACTCCCTGTCCTCTGGTGTAGAGTTCCATGAAACAGAAAGTCATTTTTGACACCCTGTTGCTCAACCTTCAGGTGAAAGCACTAAAATGGCTGACAATCTAGAACTGTTCTGTTGCTCCGTCTGTCTGGATCCACTGAAGGATCCGGTGACTACTGCCTGTGGACACAGCTACTGTATGGGCTGTATTAAAGAAAGCTGGGATCAGGATGATCTGAAAGGTGTCTACACCTGTCCCCACACCCATGAGAGTAAATATAATTCCTGTTCATCTGGTCTGTTGCGTAGTTAGCACATGTTAAGGTTGAACATTGACATTTTTGTAGCTTCAATGATGCTTATAGAGTTTCCTAAAAGTCCACGTATGTCTCATTGTTGGGCTATGATACAGTGGTATACCTTATTATAATATGTAATAAATACTCTACATATTATAGAAGAATATAATAAGGAAACATTGAGTTTACATTATGTAAACGCCTTAAAATAACCTACAGTAAGGATGACATTAAAACAGACCCAGTTGCTAGGGCAACCAAGCATGACATTAAAACAGACCCAGTTGCTAGGTAAACCAAGCATGACATTAAAACAGACCCAGTTGCTAGGTCAACCAAGCATGACATTAAAACAGACCCAGTTACTAGGTCAACCGAGCATGACATTAAAACAGACCCAGTTGCTAGGTCAACCAAGCATGACATTAAAACAGACCCAGTTGCTAGGTCAACCGAGCATGACATTAAAACAGACCCAGTTGCTAGGTCAACCGAGCATGACATTAAAACAGACCCAGTTGCTAGGTCAACAAAGCATGACATTAAAACAGACCCAGTTGCTAGGTCAACCAAGCATGACATTAAAACAGACCCAGTTGCTAGGTCAACCAAGCATGACATTAAAACAGACCCAGTTGCTAGGTCAACCAAGCATGACATTAAAACAGACCCAGTTGCTAGGTCAACCGAGCATGACATTAAAACAGACCCAGTTGCTAGGTCAACCGAGCATGACATTAAAACAGACCCAGTTGCTAGGTCAACCAAGCATGACATTAAAACAGACCCAGTTGCTAGGTCAACCAAATATGACATTAAAACAGACCCAGTTGCTAGGTCAAAATGGCACCATCTAGAAAAATGGCATTTAGAGGTATGGAGAAACAAGATTCACACAACAGAGCTGACCACAACTGGACTGGACTGGCTGGGATATTTTCTTTACACATTGTCCTTTCAAGGATGGTTCGAGAACTTGGCTTGACTCAGCTCTGTAGTGTTAGCCAGCCCAGTTTGGCCCTGCTTGGCTTGACTCAGCTCTGTAGTGTTAGCCAGCCCAGTTTGGCCCTGCTTGACTCAGCTCTGTAGTGTTAGCCAGCCCAGTTTGGCCCTGCTCGACTCAGCTCTGTAGTGTTAGCCAGCCCAGTTTGGCCCTGCTTGACTCAGCTCTGTAGTGTTAGCCAGCCCAGTTTGGCCCTGCTTGGCTTGACTCAGCTCTGTAGTGTTAGCCAGCCCAGTTTGGCCCTGCTTGACTCAGCTCTGTAGCGTTAGCCAGCCCAGTTTGGCCCTGCTTGACTCAGCTCTGTAGCGTTAGCCAGCCCAGTTTGGCCCTGCTTGACTCAGCTCTGTAGTGTTAGCCAGCCCAGTTGGGCCCTGCTTGACTCAGCTCTGTAGTGTTAGCCAGCCCAGTTTGGCCCTGCTTGACTCAGCTCTGTAGTGTTAGCCAGCCCAGTTTGGCCCTGCTTGGCTTGACTCAGCTCTGTAGTGTTAGCCAGCCCAGTTTGGCCCTGCTTGACTCAGCTCTGTAGTGTTAGCCAGCCCAGTTTGGCCCTGCTTGGCTTGACTCAGCTCTGTAGTGTTAGCCAGCCCAGTTTGGCCCTGCTTAGCTTGACTCAGCTCTATAGTGACAAACCGTCATCAGTGTTCGGAGGGGATCAGTCTGATCAAGGAGAGGCGCAGAATCACTGATCTGGACCACTTAGTGAGTCAATATTTCAGATGCAAGTGGATTTGTAGATTAGTGAGTCTGTGCAGTTCACCGCAATGGATTTGATCTAAAACATGCACAATGTCATGAAGACCACTGCTACTCCATAGAATGAAACCATCCCCTATGAGGACTAATGACCAACTCTGAAACTCACCACACTATGCTGTACTGACAGCATCATCATCACACTAGCATTAATGTTCACACTCTGGGGCTCATTTGTCCACATTTAAACTGGTCTAGGTCTCCTTAGAGATGAGACACATTTAAACTGGTCTAGGTCTCCTTACAGGTGAGACACATTTAAACTGGTCTAGGTCTGCTTACAGGTGAGACACATTTAAACTGGTCTAGGTCTCCTTACAGGTGAGACACATTTAAACTGGTCTAGGTCTCCTTACAGGTGAGACACATTTAAACTGGTCTAGGTCTCCTTACAGGTGAGACACATTTAAACTGGTCTAGGTCTCCTTACAGGTTAGACACATTTAAACTGGTCTAGGTCTCCTTACAGGTGAGACACATTTAAACTGGTCTAGGTCTCCTTACAGGTGAGACACATTTAAACTGGTCTAGGTCTCCTTACAGGTGAGACACATTTAAACTGGTCTAGGTCTCCTTACAGGTTGGACACATTTAAACTGGTCTAGGTCTCCTTACAGGTGAGACACATTTAAACTGGTCTAGGTCTCCTTACAGGTGAGACACATTTAAACTGGTCTAGGTCTCCTTACAGGTTGGACACATGGGTCTAGAGGTCTCAAGTGGTTGAGTCTTGGTCTGGGTCTCACTGGTTCTGTTCCAATCAGTCTTGTCTCCATCTCTGGTATATTAAGTACCAATACACCAACGTAATACACTCCAGACCTGGGTTCCAGTGCTTAATTTGAGCCGGATCTGGCACCTCACGCATTATTTATACAATTTGTTCACTGTTTGCACTGTAAACATTTAAAAAAGTGATCAGAGTTAAATCAAGTTGCCTTCTGGTTATTTCTCCCACCTCCTAGAAAAACCATCATTTAAAAGCGCTGTGATCCTTCTGTGCAATCATCCTAATCTTTCCCCATTGATTACAGACCTCCTCTCTTATTTCTACATATGTCCATCCACCGACGAAGTGCACGGGGGGGGGGGGGGGGCAGTGCCCGGAGCAGGTGCAATTTGGACGGAGGCTCAGTTCAAGACCAAGCAAACTTATAACCTCTGGCTTGTCAAGCAAAATTCAGATCTGGGCTGTACAACATGCAAAAAGGTAGGGAGCTTGGGCCCGGAAAAGACTGGAGGGTTGAAACTAGCAAAGGAGTGGGTGGAATGTACAGTAACATGTTCTGCCTCAGAGGTAAAAAAGCAACAAAGAGCCCTCAGAATAAATGGTTTTGAACATGCCCAAACAATGGCCCAAAAAATGAGAAATTACCCGGCTCTTCACAAGCTCTTTGTAGTGTATGATGAATTATGACTTTGCTAATGTTTTCAAGTGGAACCTGAGAGGATGTTTATTCAGTTTCAGAGGGAGCCGTTTTAGAGGGACACCCCATAGAACAGAGGGAGTCTGTGTGTTGTAGACAGGGGATTGGTCAGTATGGGGAACACCCCATATTTTGGGAAAGATTATAAGTACTGGGTTTGAACAAAGAAGATCAGAACAGACTTATTCTTTTGGGACTCTGTTCTCCGGATGCTATATACATCTGTAAACTTATGCTGAAATCTTGTGATATAAATAAAACTTATGATCAAAGCTCAGTATAAGCGGACTCCTTTGTTTCAGAGCAATAATTAGCAACATTGACTCGACACTACAACTTCACCACAGCAGCTGAGGATGCCTCCCACGACGGTGTGACCATCACAGCTATAGTGGCCTTGCCATGGGGATATCCTCGCATGTGTTTGGTAACAATCTAGGTCTTATGTGTCATGCACTTCAACAACTATCTGAATTGTCACTCGAGCTCCAAAAGAGAGACTGCACAATTATTACTGCACATAGGGCAGTCACCAGGGAAGTGAGGGTGTTATTACTGCACACAGGGCAGTCACCAGGGAAGTGAGGGTGTTATTACTGCACACAGGGCAGTCACCAGGGAAGTGAGGGTGTTATTACTGCACACAGGGCAGTCACCAGGGAAGTGAGGGTGTTATTACTGCACACAGGGCAGTCACCAGGGAAGTGAGGGTGTTATTACTGCACACAGGGCAGTCACCAGTGGATAATACAGGATACAGCCAGTTCATAGAGGAGCTGAAGGTGCTTTATGCTCAATACTGGCCAGAGGATGCAGGAGCACTGTATGGAGAAACAGTGATAGAATCTCTCTGCCAGAGGTTTGGCATTGGCAGTCCACGTACGGTCATACGGGCCTACAGGCAGTACAGGGACACTGATGGTAATGATAAAGGAGACATTCCAGATGGACTTAAAGAGATGTTGATGGAGGTCAGCACCATCCCCATCACCAGATTGGACTTAAAGAGATGTTGATTGTGGTCAGCACCATCCCCATCTCCAGATGGACTTAAAGAGAAGTTAATGGTGGTCAGCACCATCCTCATCTCCAGTGCAGAAGGCCAGCGGGGATTTCTCAAATGAATCTGATTTGCACCTCAACCCGCCGCCTCTCTGCATACCTCCACCATATCAGGGCTACTCTTTCTGAACCTTGTTGCCCACCCTGACCAAATTCAACCCAGTCCCCTATGTGAGGTCATGGATGCTAAAGGACCCAGATGTGTCACAGACACCAGGAGCAAAACGAGATAGGGAGGAGAAGACGCACCAGGAAATGGCCGTGTTGTGGAAGGTTCTGGAAAACTTTACAAACTTTTTCTGTCCTGTGAAGTTAATCTGAATATGCGCTTCCATATTATCAGATAGGCAGGAGGCCTATATACTATAATATGTGTTCAGCTGTAGCATACATTGATTTATTTTAATTTGAAGTATATTCTGATATCAAATCAAATGTTTGTCCTACAGTGATGACTTGAAAAGTATATGAAATGTGAGTATTGTAAGCCCCACCTCTGAGTATGTGAAATGTGAGTATTGTAAGCCCCACCTCTGAGTATATGAAATGTGAGTCTTGTAAGCCCCACCTCTGAGTATATGAAATGTGAGTCTTGTAAGCCCCACCTCTGAGTATATGAAATGTGAGTCTTGTAAGCCCCACCTCTGAGTATATGAAATGTGAGTCTTGTAAGCCCCACCTCTGAGTATGTGAAAATGTGAGTCTTGTAAGCCCCACCTCTGAGTATATGAAATGTGAGTCTTGTAAGCCCCACCTCTGAGTATATGAAATGTGAGTCTTGTAAGCCCCACCTCTGAG
>NW_028167059.1:62500-75393 GCF_964263955.1 Coregonus lavaretus | reverse complement strand
CGCCGTTTGGGGGAAAAAACAGCGATTTCGGTTTTGAAAAAACGACTTAAAACGTTAATAATTCAAAAACTAAAAGTCCAATCAGGATGGGGTTTTTTTGGCGCAAAAGGGCACGAATAGACGCACATTTATATATAAATTAATTCGTTTTTGGAAATTTTTTACTATATTTTAATTATGTTAGAAAAGTGAAAAAAAAAAATAGGGGTCAGAACGGTTGATGTTCCTATACGAGTTAAGAAAAACCCTTTTAGGTAATGGAAGTTCATCATAAAAGAGGATAATAGACCAAATTTGGGACCTCTAGCTCATCGGGAAGTATTTTTAAACATTATTGAAAAAATCGGAAAAATCGGCCGAAATTGCACTATGTCCCTTCGTGCATGGTAACCCAAATGAGAACCAGGGGGAACGGCTCCTGACTCACACAAGGCCGACATGGGTGCTCTTGGTCGGATTGGGTTGTGGGTCAGACACCCCCACATGGAAGACCGCCGGCGGTCGATGGGAGAACCAGAGACCGACTCCTGGCTCACGGAAGGCCGATTTGGGTGCACTTGGTCGGATTGGGTTGTGGGTCAGACACCCCAACATGGTTGTCCGCCGGCGGACACCAGGAGAACCAGGGACCGACTCCTGGCTCACGGAAGGCCGATTTGATGCACTTTTTTCGGATTGGGGTGGTGGTCAGACACCCCCATATGGAAATCATCCGGTTGACAACAGGAGAACCAGGGACCGACTCCTGCCTCACGGAAGGCCGATTTTGATGCACTTTTCTCGGATTGGGTTGGTGGTCAGACACCCCCATATGGATAACCGCCGGCGGACACCAGGAGAACCAGGGACCGACTCCTGGCTCCCGGAAGGCCGATTTTGATGCACTTTTCTCGGATTGGGTTGGTGGTCAGACACCCCCATATGGAAATCATCCGGTTGACACTATGAGAACCAGGGACCGACTCCTGGCTCCCGGAAGGCCGATTTTGATGCACTTTTCTCGGATTGGGTTGGTGGTCAGACACCCCCATATGGAAACCATCCGGTTGACACCAGGAGAACCAGGGACCGACTCCTGGCTCCCGGAAGGCCGATTTTGATGCACTTTTCTCGGATTGGGTTGGTGGTCAGACACCCCCATATGGAAATCATCCGGTTGACACTATGAGAACCAGGGACCGACTCCTGGCTCCCGGAAGGCCGATTTTGATGCACTTTTCTCGGATTGGGTTGGTGGTCAGACACCCCCATATGGAAACCATCCGGTTGACACTATGAGAACCAGGGACCGACTCCTGGCTCCCGGAAGGCCGATTTTGATGCACTTTTCTCGGATTGGGTTGGTGGTCAGACACCCCCATATGGAAATCATCCGGTTGACACTATGAGAACCAGGGACCGACTCCTGGCTCCCGGAAGGCCGATTTTGATGCACTTTTCTCGGATTGGGTTGGTGGTCAGACACCCCCATATGGAAATCATCCGGTTGACACTATGAGAACCAGGGACCGACTCCTGGCTCCCGGAAGGCCGATTTTGATGCACTTTTCTCGGATTGGGTTGGTGGTCAGACACCCCCATATGGAAACCATCCGGTTGACACCAGGAGAACCAGGGACCGACTCCTGGCTCCCGGAAGGCCGATTTTGATGCACTTTTCTCGGATTGGGTTGGTGGTCAGACACCCCCATATGGAAATCATCCGGTTGACACTATGAGAACCAGGGACCGACTCCTGGCTCCCGGAAGGCCGATTTTGATGCACTTTTCTCGGATTGGGTTGGTGGTCAGACACCCCCATATGGAAACCATCCGGTTGACACTATGAGAACCAGGGACCGACTCCTGGCTCCCGGAAGGCCGATTTTGATGCACTTTTCTCGGATTGGGTTGGTGGTCAGACACCCCCATATGGAAATCATCCGGTTGACACTATGAGAACCAGGGACCGACTCCTGGCTCCCGGAAGGCCGATTTTGATGCACTTTTCTCGGATTGGGTTGGTGGTCAGACACCCCCATATGGAAATCATCCGGTTGACACTATGAGAACCAGGGACCGACTCCTGGCTCCCGGAAGGCCGATTTTGATGCACTTTTCTCGGATTGGGTTGGTGGTCAGACACCCCTATATGGAAACCATCCGGTTGACACTATGAGAACCAGGGACCGACTCCTGGCTCCCGGAAGGCCGATTTTGATGCACTTTTCTCGGATTGGGTTGGTGGTCAGACACCCCCATATGGAAACCATCCGGTTGACACCAGGAGAACCAGGGACCGACTCCTGGCTCCCGGAAGGCCGATTTTGATGCACTTTTCTCGGATTGGGTTGGTGGTCAGACACCCCCATATGGAAATCATCCGGTTGACACTATGAGAACCAGGGACCGACTCCTGGCTCCCGGAAGGCCGATTTTGATGCACTTTTCTCGGATTGGGTTGGTGGTCAGACACCCCCATATGGAAACCATCCGGTTGACACTATGAGAACCAGGGACCGACTCCTGGCTCCCGGAAGGCCGATTTTGATGCACTTTTCTCGGATTGGGTTGGTGGTCAGACACCCCCATATGGAAATCATCCGGTTGACACTATGAGAACCAGGGACCGACTCCTGGCTCCCGGAAGGCCGATTTTGATGCACTTTTCTCGGATTGGGTTGGTGGTCAGACACCCCCATATGGAAACCATCCGGTTGACACCAGGAGAACCAGGGACCGACTCCTGGCTCCCGGAAGGCCGATTTTGATGCACTTTTCTCGGATTGGGTTGGTGGTCAGACACCCCCATATGGAAATCATCCGGTTGACACTATGAGAACCAGGGACCGACTCCTGGCTCCCGGAAGGCCGATTTTGATGCACTTTTCTCGGATTGGGTTGGTGGTCAGACACCCCCATATGGAAACCATCCGGTTGACACCAGGAGAACCAGGGACCGACTCCTGGCTCCCGGAAGGCCGATTTTGATGCACTTTTCTCGGATTGGGTTGGTGGTCAGACACCCCCATATGGAAACCATCCGGTTGACACCAGGAGAACCAGGGACCGACTCCTGGCTCCCGGAAGGCCGATTTTGATGCACTTTTCTCGGATTGGGTTGGTGGTCAGACACCCCCATATGGAAACCATCCGGTTGACACCAGGAGAACCAGGGACCGACTCCTGGCTCCCGGAAGGCCGATTTTGATGCACTTTTCTCGGATTGGGTTGGTGGTCAGACACCCCCATATGGAAATCATCCGGTTGACAACAGGAGAACCAGGGACCGACTCCTGGCTCCCGGAAGGCCGATTTTGATGCACTTTTCTCGGATTGGGTTGGTGGTCAGACACCCCCATATGGAAACCATCCGGTTGACACTATGAGAACCAGGGACCGACTCCTGGCTCACGGAGGCCGATTTTGATGCACTTTTCTCGGATTGGGGTGGTGGTCAGACACCCCCATATGGATAACCGCCGGCGGACACCAGGAGAACCAGGGACCGACTCCTGGCTCACGGAGGCCGATTTTGTTGCACTTTTCTCGGATTGGGGTGGTGGTCAGACACCCCCATATGGAAATCATCCGGTTGACACTATGAGAACCAGGGACCGACTCCTGGCTCACGGAGGCCGATTTTGATGCACTTTTCTCGGATTGGGGTGGTGGTCAGACACCCCCATATGGTAAACCGCCGGCGGACACTAGGAGAACCAGGGGAGGCTCTTACCTCACACATGGGGGTTTTGGGTGCCCTTGGCCGGCTTGGGGGTGACCCCAAGGGGGGGTCCAAGACCCCACACCCGGATCCATCCACAGGGGGGCGCCACAGGTCACTTTAAGCCTGATTTCACTATGGGTACCCAGGGGAGGCTGTTCACTCACACATGGGGGTTTTGGGTGCCCTTGGTCGGCATGGCTGGCTTGGGGGAGACCCCAAGAAGGGGTCCAAGCACCCACAGCCGAATCCATCCACAGGGGGGCGCCACAGGTCACTTTAGGCCTGATTTCACTGGGGGGACACTGGGGAGGCTGTTCACTCACACATGGGGGTTTTGGGTGCCCTTGGTCGGCATGGCTGGCTTGGGGGAGACCCCAAGAAGGGGTCCAAGCACCCCCACCAAGATCCATCCACAGGGGGGCGCCACAGGTCACTTTAAGCCTGATTTCACTATGGGTACACTGGGGAGGCTGTTCACTCACACATGGGGGTTTTGGGTGCCCATGGTCGGCATGGCTGGCTTGGAGGAGACCCCAAGAAGGGGTCCAAGCACCCCCACCAAGATCCATCCACAGGGGGGCGCCACAGGTCACTTTAAGCCTGATTTCACTATGGGTACCCAGGGGAGGCTGTTCACTCACACATGGGGGTTTTGGGTGCCCATGGCCGGCATGGATGGCTTGGGGGGGACCCCAAGAAGGGGTCCAAGACCCCACAGCCGGATCCATCCACAGGGGGGCGCCACAGGTCACTTTAGGCCGGATTTCACTATGGGGACCCAGGGGAGGCTGTTCACTCACACATGGGGGTTTTGGGTGCCCTTGGTCGGCATGGCTGGCTTGGGGGAGACCCCAAGAAGGGGTCCAAGCACCCACAGCCGAATCCATCCACAGGGGGGCGCCACAGGTCACTTTAGGCCTGATTTCACTGGGGGGACACTGGGGAGGCTGTTCACTCACACATGGGGGTTTTGGGTGCCCTTGGTCGGCATGGCTGGCTTGGGGGAGACCCCAAGAAGGGGTCCAAGCACCCCCACCAAGATCCATCCACAGGGGGGCGCCACAGGTCACTTTAAGCCTGATTTCACTATGGGTACACTGGGGAGGCTGTTCACTCACACATGGGGGTTTTGGGTGCCCATGGTCGGCATGGCTGGCTTGGAGGAGACCCCAAGAAGGGGTCCAAGCACCCCCACCAAGATCCATCCACAGGGGGGCGCCACAGGTCACTTTAAGCCTGATTTCACTATGGGTACCCAGGGGAGGCTGTTCACTCACACATGGGGGTTTTGGGTGCCCATGGCCGGCATGGATGGCTTGGGGGGGACCCCAAGAAGGGGTCCAAGACCCCACAGCCGGATCCATCCACAGGGGGGCGCCACAGGTCACTTTAGGCCGGATTTCACTATGGGGACCCAGGGGAGGCTGTTCACTCACACATGGGGGTTTTGGGTGCCCTTGGTCGGCATGGCTGGCTTGGGGGAGACCCCAAGAAGGGGTCCAAGCACCCACAGCCGAATCCATCCACAGGGGGGCGCCACAGGTCACTTTAGGCCTGATTTCACTGGGGGGACACTGGGGAGGCTGTTCACTCACACATGGGGGTTTTGGGTGCCCTTGGTCGGCATGGCTGGCTTGGGGGAGACCCCAAGAAGGGGTCCAAGCACCCCCACCAAGATCCATCCACAGGGGGGCGCCACAGGTCACTTTAAGCCTGATTTCACTATGGGTACACTGGGGAGGCTGTTCACTCACACATGGGGGTTTTGGGTGCCCATGGTCGGCATGGCTGGCTTGGAGGAGACCCCAAGAAGGGGTCCAAGCACCCCCACCAAGATCCATCCACAGGGGGGCGCCACAGGTCACTTTAAGCCTGATTTCACTATGGGTACCCAGGGGAGGCTGTTCACTCACACATGGGGGTTTTGGGTGCCCATGGCCGGCATGGATGGCTTGGGGGGGACCCCAAGAAGGGGTCCAAGACCCCACAGCCGGATCCATCCACAGGGGGGCGCCACAGGTCACTTTAGGCCGGATTTCACTATGGGGACCCAGGGGAGGCTGTTCACTCACACATGGGGGTTTTGGGTGCCCTTGGTCGGCATGGCTGGCTTGGGGGAGACCCCAAGAAGGGGTCCAAGCACCCACAGCCGAATCCATCCACAGGGGGGCGCCACAGGTCACTTTAGGCCTGATTTCACTGGGGGGACACTGGGGAGGCTGTTCACTCACACATGGGGGTTTTGGGTGCCCTTGGTCGGCATGGCTGGCTTGGGGGAGACCCCAAGAAGGGGTCCAAGCACCCCCACCAAGATCCATCCACAGGGGGGCGCCACAGGTCACTTTAAGCCTGATTTCACTATGGGTACACTGGGGAGGCTGTTCACTCACACATGGGGGTTTTGGGTGCCCATGGTCGGCATGGCTGGCTTGGAGGAGACCCCAAGAAGGGGTCCAAGCACCCCCACCAAGATCCATCCACAGGGGGGCGCCACAGGTCACTTTAAGCCTGATTTCACTATGGGTACCCAGGGGAGGCTGTTCACTCACACATGGGGGTTTTGGGTGCCCATGGCCGGCATGGATGGCTTGGGGGGGACCCCAAGAAGGGGTCCAAGACCCCACAGCCGGATCCATCCACAGGGGGGCGCCACAGGTCACTTTAGGCCGGATTTCACTATGGGGACCCAGGGGAGGCTGTTCACTCACACATGGGGGTTTTGGGTGCCCTTGGTCGGCATGGCTGGCTTGGGGGAGACCCCAAGAAGGGGTCCAAGCACCCACAGCCGAATCCATCCACAGGGGGGCGCCACAGGTCACTTTAGGCCTGATTTCACTGGGGGGACACTGGGGAGGCTGTTCACTCACACATGGGGGTTTTGGGTGCCCTTGGTCGGCATGGCTGGCTTGGGGGAGACCCCAAGAAGGGGTCCAAGCACCCCCACCAAGATCCATCCACAGGGGGGCGCCACAGGTCACTTTAAGCCTGATTTCACTATGGGTACACTGGGGAGGCTGTTCACTCACACATGGGGGTTTTGGGTGCCCATGGTCGGCATGGCTGGCTTGGAGGAGACCCCAAGAAGGGGTCCAAGCACCCCCACCAAGATCCATCCACAGGGGGGCGCCACAGGTCACTTTAAGCCTGATTTCACTATGGGTACCCAGGGGAGGCTGTTCACTCACACATGGGGGTTTTGGGTGCCCATGGCCGGCATGGATGGCTTGGGGGGGACCCCAAGAAGGGGTCCAAGACCCCACAGCCGGATCCATCCACAGGGGGGCGCCACAGGTCACTTTAGGCCGGATTTCACTATGGGGACCCAGGGGAGGCTGTTCACTCACACATGGGGGTTTTGGGTGCCCTTGGTCGGCATGGCTGGCTTGGGGGAGACCCCAAGAAGGGGTCCAAGCACCCACAGCCGAATCCATCCACAGGGGGGCGCCACAGGTCACTTTAGGCCTGATTTCACTGGGGGGACACTGGGGAGGCTGTTCACTCACACATGGGGGTTTTGGGTGCCCTTGGTCGGCATGGCTGGCTTGGGGGAGACCCCAAGAAGGGGTCCAAGCACCCCCACCAAGATCCATCCACAGGGGGGCGCCACAGGTCACTTTAAGCCTGATTTCACTATGGGTACACTGGGGAGGCTGTTCACTCACACATGGGGGTTTTGGGTGCCCATGGTCGGCATGGCTGGCTTGGAGGAGACCCCAAGAAGGGGTCCAAGCACCCCCACCAAGATCCATCCACAGGGGGGCGCCACAGGTCACTTTAAGCCTGATTTCACTATGGGTACCCAGGGGAGGCTGTTCACTCACACATGGGGGTTTTGGGTGCCCATGGCCGGCATGGATGGCTTGGGGGGGACCCCAAGAAGGGGTCCAAGACCCCACAGCCGGATCCATCCACAGGGGGGCGCCACAGGTCACTTTAGGCCGGATTTCACTATGGGGACCCAGGGGAGGCTGTTCACTCACACATGGGGGTTTTGGGTGCCCTTGGTCGGCATGGCTGGCTTGGGGGAGACCCCAAGAAGGGGTCCAAGCACCCACAGCCGAATCCATCCACAGGGGGGCGCCACAGGTCACTTTAGGCCTGATTTCACTGGGGGGACACTGGGGAGGCTGTTCACTCACACATGGGGGTTTTGGGTGCCCTTGGTCGGCATGGCTGGCTTGGGGGAGACCCCAAGAAGGGGTCCAAGCACCCCCACCAAGATCCATCCACAGGGGGGCGCCACAGGTCACTTTAAGCCTGATTTCACTATGGGTACACTGGGGAGGCTGTTCACTCACACATGGGGGTTTTGGGTGCCCATGGTCGGCATGGCTGGCTTGGAGGAGACCCCAAGAAGGGGTCCAAGCACCCCCACCAAGATCCATCCACAGGGGGGCGCCACAGGTCACTTTAAGCCTGATTTCACTATGGGTACCCAGGGGAGGCTGTTCACTCACACATGGGGGTTTTGGGTGCCCATGGCCGGCATGGATGGCTTGGGGGGGACCCCAAGAAGGGGTCCAAGACCCCACAGCCGGATCCATCCACAGGGGGGCGCCACAGGTCACTTTAGGCCGGATTTCACTATGGGGACCCAGGGGAGGCTGTTCACTCACACATGGGGGTTTTGGGTGCCCTTGGTCGGCATGGCTGGCTTGGGGGAGACCCCAAGAAGGGGTCCAAGCACCCACAGCCGAATCCATCCACAGGGGGGCGCCACAGGTCACTTTAGGCCTGATTTCACTGGGGGGACACTGGGGAGGCTGTTCACTCACACATGGGGGTTTTGGGTGCCCTTGGTCGGCATGGCTGGCTTGGGGGAGACCCCAAGAAGGGGTCCAAGCACCCCCACCAAGATCCATCCACAGGGGGGCGCCACAGGTCACTTTAAGCCTGATTTCACTATGGGTACACTGGGGAGGCTGTTCACTCACACATGGGGGTTTTGGGTGCCCATGGTCGGCATGGCTGGCTTGGAGGAGACCCCAAGAAGGGGTCCAAGCACCCCCACCAAGATCCATCCACAGGGGGGCGCCACAGGTCACTTTAAGCCTGATTTCACTATGGGTACCCAGGGGAGGCTGTTCACTCACACATGGGGGTTTTGGGTGCCCATGGCCGGCATGGATGGCTTGGGGGGGACCCCAAGAAGGGGTCCAAGACCCCACAGCCGGATCCATCCACAGGGGGGCGCCACAGGTCACTTTAGGCCGGATTTCACTATGGGGACCCAGGGGAGGCTGTTCACTCACACATGGGGGTTTTGGGTGCCCTTGGTCGGCATGGCTGGCTTGGGGGAGACCCCAAGAAGGGGTCCAAGCACCCACAGCCGAATCCATCCACAGGGGGGCGCCACAGGTCACTTTAGGCCTGATTTCACTGGGGGGACACTGGGGAGGCTGTTCACTCACACATGGGGGTTTTGGGTGCCCTTGGTCGGCATGGCTGGCTTGGGGGAGACCCCAAGAAGGGGTCCAAGCACCCCCACCAAGATCCATCCACAGGGGGGCGCCACAGGTCACTTTAAGCCTGATTTCACTATGGGTACACTGGGGAGGCTGTTCACTCACACATGGGGGTTTTGGGTGCCCATGGTCGGCATGGCTGGCTTGGAGGAGACCCCAAGAAGGGGTCCAAGCACCCCCACCAAGATCCATCCACAGGGGGGCGCCACAGGTCACTTTAAGCCTGATTTCACTATGGGTACCCAGGGGAGGCTGTTCACTCACACATGGGGGTTTTGGGTGCCCATGGCCGGCATGGATGGCTTGGGGGGGACCCCAAGAAGGGGTCCAAGACCCCACAGCCGGATCCATCCACAGGGGGGCGCCACAGGTCACTTTAGGCCGGATTTCACTATGGGGACCCAGGGGAGGCTGTTCACTCACACATGGGGGTTTTGGGTGCCCTTGGTCGGCATGGCTGGCTTGGGGGAGACCCCAAGAAGGGGTCCAAGCACCCACAGCCGAATCCATCCACAGGGGGGCGCCACAGGTCACTTTAGGCCTGATTTCACTGGGGGGACACTGGGGAGGCTGTTCACTCACACATGGGGGTTTTGGGTGCCCTTGGTCGGCATGGCTGGCTTGGGGGAGACCCCAAGAAGGGGTCCAAGCACCCCCACCAAGATCCATCCACAGGGGGGCGCCACAGGTCACTTTAAGCCTGATTTCACTATGGGTACACTGGGGAGGCTGTTCACTCACACATGGGGGTTTTGGGTGCCCATGGTCGGCATGGCTGGCTTGGAGGAGACCCCAAGAAGGGGTCCAAGCACCCCCACCAAGATCCATCCACAGGGGGGCGCCACAGGTCACTTTAAGCCTGATTTCACTATGGGTACCCAGGGGAGGCTGTTCACTCACACATGGGGGTTTTGGGTGCCCATGGCCGGCATGGATGGCTTGGGGGGGACCCCAAGAAGGGGTCCAAGACCCCACAGCCGGATCCATCCACAGGGGGGCGCCACAGGTCACTTTAGGCCGGATTTCACTATGGGGACCCAGGGGAGGCTTTTCACTCACACATGGGGGTTTTGGGTGCCCTTGGTCGGCATGGCTGGCTTGGGGGGGACCCCAAGAAGGGGTCCAAGACCCCACAGCCGGATCCATCCACAGGGGGGCGCCACAGGTCACTTTAGGCCGGATTTCACTATGGGGACCCAGGGGAGGCTTTTCACTCACACATGGGGGTTTTGGGTGCCCTTGGTCGGCATGGCTGGCTTGGGGGGGACCCCAAGAAGGGGTCCAAGCACCCCCACCAAGATCCATCCACAGGGGGGCGCCACAGGTCATTTTCACTAGGAGAACCAGGGGAGGGCTCCTGACTCACACATGGGCATTCTGGGTGCCCATGGCTGGGATGGGTGAGACAGAGTCCAGCCCTCCACACACAAAAGTGACCCAGCAGGCCAGAAGAAAGGGGAGAGAGAGAGAGAGAGAACAAATAATACATGGGCACAGAGCAGCCAGCCTCCATTGGAGCTGCCTGCACAGTGCTGCCCTCCTGTGGGAAAGGTTCACACACACACTCACTCACTCACTCACACAGACACACACAGACAAACCTATTCACTTGGGCCTTCTCCCTCATGCCCTGCTGACATCCATGCAGGCCCACATTGACCTTTGTGACCTCTGGAGCTCCATGCACCTTGTTCTAAACTCCCTGCCTAGTAAAGGGCATCTCCCATGGGCATGAGAGTACAGCTCACTCCCCTGGAGCACCATGCCTCTTTTTAATCACTCTCTCCCTATTAAAACCCTCTCTCCCATGGGCTTGAGAGTACAGCTTACTCCCTTGACCTCCAGAGGTATAGGAGGCCAAAAAAAAAGGGGGACAGAGCAGACAGCCCCCAAAGGGGATGCCTGCTCTGCCCCCCTATGAGACAGGTTCACTCACTCACACAGACACACCTATTCACTTGGGCCTTCTCCCTCATGCCCTGCTGACATCCATGCAGGCCCACATTGACCTTTGTGACCTCTGGAGCTCCATGCCTCTTTTTAAACTCTCTCTTCCCATTAAAAGCCTCTCTCACATGGGCTTGAGAGTACAGCTTACTCCCTTGACCTCCAGAGGTATAGGAGGCCAAAAAAAAAGGGGGACAGAGCAGACAGCCCCCAAAGGGGATGCCTGCTCTGCCCCCCTATGAGACAGGTTCACTCACTCACACAGACACACCTATTCACTTGGGCCTTCTCTCTGTGGCCCTGCTGACAGCCATGCAGGCCCACATTGACCTTTGTGACCTCTGGAGCTCATTGCCTCCATCTCTACACTCCATGCCCAGTGAAACCCTCTCTCACTCGGCCTGAGACTGCAGCTCACTCCCTGGATGGCCTGGGCTCCAGAACCACGACCACCAAGCCCACACTCCCTGCCCACTCAAACCCTCTCTCACTCGGCCTCAGACTGCAGCTCACTCCCTGGATGGCCTGGGCTCCAGAACCACGACCACCAAGCCCACACTCCCTGCCCACTCAAACCCTCTCTCACTCGGCCTCAGACTGCAGCTCACTCCCTGGATGGCCTGGGCTCCAGAACCACGACCACCAAGCCCACACTCCCTGCCCGCTCAAACCATCTCTCACTCGGACTGAGACTGCAGCTCACTGCATGGGCGTCCCCGACCTCCATGCCTCCAGGCCCACACTCCGTGTCCGCTCAAACCATCTCTCACTCGGACTGAGACTGCAGCTCACTGCATGGGCGTCCCCGACCTCCATGCCTCCAGGCCCACACTCCGTGTCCGCTCAAACCATCTCTCACTCGGACTGAGACTGCAGCTCACTGCATGGGCGTCCCCGACCTCCATGCCTCCAGGCCCACACTCTGTGTCCGCTCAAACCATCTCTCACTCGGACTGAGACTGCAGCTCACTGCATGGGCGTCCCCGACCTCCATGCCTCCAGGCCCACACTCCGTGTCCGCTCAAACCATCTCTCACTCGGACTGAGACTGCAGCTCACTGCATGGGCGTCCCCGACCTCCATGCCTCCAGGCCCACACTCCGTGTCCGCTCAAACCATCTCTCACTCGGACTGAGACTGCAGCTCACTGCATGGGCGTCCCCGACCTCCATGCCTCCAGGCCCACACTCTGTGTCCGCTCAAACCATCTCTCACTCGGACTGAGACTGCAGCTCACTGCATGGGCCTCCCCGACCTCCATGCCTCCAGGCCCACACTCCGTGTCCGCTCAAACCATCTCTCACTCGGACTGAGACTGCAGCTCACTGCATGGGCGTCCCCGACCTCCATGCCTCCAGGCCCACACTCCGTGTCCGCTCAAACCATCTCTCACTCGGACTGAGACTGCAGCTCACTGCATGGGCGTCCCCGACCTCCATGCCTCCAGGCCCACACTCTGTGTCCGCTCAAACCATCTCTCACTCGGACTGAGACTGCAGCTCACTGCATGGGCCTCCCCGACCTCCATGCCTCCAGGCCCACACTCTGTGTCCGCTCAAACCATCTCTCACTCGGACTGAGACTGCAGCTCACTGCATGGGCCTCCCCGACCTCCATGCCTCCAGGCCCACACTCCGTGTCCGCTCAAACCATCTCTCACTCGGACTGAGACTGCAGCTCACTGCATGGGCCTCCCCGACCTCCATGCCTCCAGGCCCACACTCTGTGTCCGCTCAAACCATCTCTCACTCGGACTGAGACTGCAGCTCACTGCA
>NW_028167059.1:45000-52500 GCF_964263955.1 Coregonus lavaretus | reverse complement strand
GGGACATGGGGACATGAGGGTATCCGAAACCAGGCCCTGCCCTGGGCATGAGAACCTCCAGTCGGTCGCCGGAGGGATGGTCCACTTCGGAGCGTTGGAACCATGGTTCTGCGGGACCCAGAACCCTCAAAAAAGCCCATTTACCAACAACCGCACGGGCCGAGAGGTTTGCCATCACCCCCGGATCAATCGGACGTGTACGGGTGCTTCACGACAGAGAGGGGCCATGGGGACATGAGGTAGCCGAAACCGGGCCTTCCCCTGGGCATGGGAACGGCCAGTAGGTCCCTGGAGGTATGGTCCACTTCGGAGCGTTGGAACCATGGTTCTGAGGGACCCAGAACCCTCAAACATGCCCGATTCCCAATATCCGCACAGGCCGAGAGGTTTGCCATCACCCCCGGATCAATCCGCCATGGAAGTCTATTCTCTGAAAACGAGGTTTTCAAAATCGCGCCGGTACCTGTCTGGCCGACCTGGAACCGAGTGGGGCTACTACGGGAGAGGCCAAATTATCGACATAAGCCCTGCCACCCGCTGGGCCTGTCTGTGCTCCGCCGTTTGGGGGAAAAAACAGCGATTTCGGTTTTGAAAAAACGACTTAAAACGTTAATAATTCAAAAACTAAAAGTCCAATCAGGATGGGGTTTTTTTGGCGCAAAAGGGCACGAATAGACGCACATTTATATATAAATTAATTCGTTTTTGGAAATTTTTTACTATATTTTAATTATGTTAGAAAAGTGAAAAAAAAAAATAGGGGTCAGAACGGTTGATGTTCCTATACGAGTTAAGAAAAACCCTTTTAGGTAATGGAAGTTCATCATAAAAGAGGATAATAGACCAAATTTGGGACCTCTAGCTCATCGGGAAGTATTTTTAAACATTATTTGAAAAAATCGGAAAAATCGGCCGAAATTGCACTATGTCCCTTCGTGCATGGTAACCCAAATGAGAACCAGGGGGAACGGCTCCTGACTCACACAAGGCCGACATGGGTGCTCTTGGTCGGATTGGGTTGTGGGTCAGACACCCCCACATGGAAGACCGCCGGCGGTCGATGGGAGAACCAGAGACCGACTCCTGGCTCACGGAAGGCCGATTTGGGTGCACTTGGTCGGATTGGGTTGTGGGTCAGACACCCCAACATGGTTGTCCGCCGGCGGACACCAGGAGAACCAGGGACCGACTCCTGGCTCACGGAAGGCCGATTTGATGCACTTTTTTCGGATTGGGGTGGTGGTCAGACACCCCCATATGGAAATCATCCGGTTGACAACAGGAGAACCAGGGACCGACTCCTGCCTCACGGAAGGCCGATTTTGATGCACTTTTCTCGGATTGGGTTGGTGGTCAGACACCCCCATATGGATAACCGCCGGCGGACACCAGGAGAACCAGGGACCGACTCCTGGCTCCCGGAAGGCCGATTTTGATGCACTTTTCTCGGATTGGGTTGGTGGTCAGACACCCCCATATGGAAATCATCCGGTTGACACTATGAGAACCAGGGACCGACTCCTGGCTCCCGGAAGGCCGATTTTGATGCACTTTTCTCGGATTGGGTTGGTGGTCAGACACCCCCATATGGAAACCATCCGGTTGACACCAGGAGAACCAGGGACCGACTCCTGGCTCCCGGAAGGCCGATTTTGATGCACTTTTCTCGGATTGGGTTGGTGGTCAGACACCCCCATATGGAAATCATCCGGTTGACACTATGAGAACCAGGGACCGACTCCTGGCTCCCGGAAGGCCGATTTTGATGCACTTTTCTCGGATTGGGTTGGTGGTCAGACACCCCCATATGGAAACCATCCGGTTGACACTATGAGAACCAGGGACCGACTCCTGGCTCCCGGAAGGCCGATTTTGATGCACTTTTCTCGGATTGGGTTGGTGGTCAGACACCCCCATATGGAAATCATCCGGTTGACACTATGAGAACCAGGGACCGACTCCTGGCTCCCGGAAGGCCGATTTTGATGCACTTTTCTCGGATTGGGTTGGTGGTCAGACACCCCCATATGGAAATCATCCGGTTGACACTATGAGAACCAGGGACCGACTCCTGGCTCCCGGAAGGCCGATTTTGATGCACTTTTCTCGGATTGGGTTGGTGGTCAGACACCCCTATATGGAAACCATCCGGTTGACACTATGAGAACCAGGGACCGACTCCTGGCTCCCGGAAGGCCGATTTTGATGCACTTTTCTCGGATTGGGTTGGTGGTCAGACACCCCCATATGGAAACCATCCGGTTGACACCAGGAGAACCGGGACCGACTCCTGGCTCCCGGAAGGCCGATTTTGATGCACTTTTCTCGGATTGGGTTGGTGGTCAGACACCCCCATATGGAAATCATCCGGTTGACACTATGAGAACCAGGGACCGACTCCTGGCTCCCGGAAGGCCGATTTTGATGCACTTTTCTCGGATTGGGTTGGTGGTCAGACACCCCCATATGGAAACCATCCGGTTGACACTATGAGAACCAGGGACCGACTCCTGGCTCCCGGAAGGCCGATTTTGATGCACTTTTCTCGGATTGGGTTGGTGGTCAGACACCCCCATATGGAAATCATCCGGTTGACACTATGAGAACCAGGGACCGACTCCTGGCTCCCGGAAGGCCGATTTTGATGCACTTTTCTCGGATTGGGTTGGTGGTCAGACACCCCCATATGGAAACCATCCGGTTGACACCAGGAGAACCAGGGACCGACTCCTGGCTCCCGGAAGGCCGATTTTGATGCACTTTTCTCGGATTGGGTTGGTGGTCAGACACCCCCATATGGAAATCATCCGGTTGACACTATGAGAACCAGGGACCGACTCCTGGCTCCCGGAAGGCCGATTTTGATGCACTTTTCTCGGATTGGGTTGGTGGTCAGACACCCCCATATGGAAACCATCCGGTTGACACCAGGAGAACCAGGGACCGACTCCTGGCTCCCGGAAGGCCGATTTTGATGCACTTTTCTCGGATTGGGTTGGTGGTCAGACACCCCCATATGGAAACCATCCGGTTGACACCAGGAGAACCAGGGACCGACTCCTGGCTCCCGGAAGGCCGATTTTGATGCACTTTTCTCGGATTGGGTTGGTGGTCAGACACCCCCATATGGAAACCATCCGGTTGACACCAGGAGAACCAGGGACCGACTCCTGGCTCCCGGAAGGCCGATTTTGATGCACTTTTCTCGGATTGGGTTGGTGGTCAGACACCCCCATATGGAAATCATCCGGTTGACAACAGGAGAACCAGGGACCGACTCCTGGCTCCCGGAAGGCCGATTTTGATGCACTTTTCTCGGATTGGGTTGGTGGTCAGACACCCCCATATGGAAACCATCCGGTTGACACTATGAGAACCAGGGACCGACTCCTGGCTCACGGAGGCCGATTTTGATGCACTTTTCTCGGATTGGGGTGGTGGTCAGACACCCCCATATGGATAACCGCCGGCGGACACCAGGAGAACCAGGGACCGACTCCTGGCTCACGGAGGCCGATTTTGTTGCACTTTTCTCGGATTGGGGTGGTGGTCAGACACCCCCATATGGAAATCATCCGGTTGACACTATGAGAACCAGGGACCGACTCCTGGCTCACGGAGGCCGATTTTGATGCACTTTTCTCGGATTGGGGTGGTGGTCAGACACCCCCATATGGTAAACCGCCGGCGGACACTAGGAGAACCAGGGGAGGCTCTTACCTCACACATGGGGGTTTTGGGTGCCCTTGGCCGGCTTGGGGGTGACCCCAAGGGGGGGTCCAAGACCCCACACCCGGATCCATCCACAGGGGGGCGCCACAGGTCACTTTAAGCCTGATTTCACTATGGGTACCCAGGGGAGGCTGTTCACTCACACATGGGGGTTTTGGGTGCCCTTGGTCGGCATGGCTGGCTTGGGGGAGACCCCAAGAAGGGGTCCAAGCACCCACAGCCGAATCCATCCACAGGGGGGCGCCACAGGTCACTTTAGGCCTGATTTCACTGGGGGGACACTGGGGAGGCTGTTCACTCACACATGGGGGTTTTGGGTGCCCTTGGTCGGCATGGCTGGCTTGGGGGAGACCCCAAGAAGGGGTCCAAGCACCCCCACCAAGATCCATCCACAGGGGGGCGCCACAGGTCACTTTAAGCCTGATTTCACTATGGGTACACTGGGGAGGCTGTTCACTCACACATGGGGGTTTTGGGTGCCCATGGTCGGCATGGCTGGCTTGGAGGAGACCCCAAGAAGGGGTCCAAGCACCCCCACCAAGATCCATCCACAGGGGGGCGCCACAGGTCACTTTAAGCCTGATTTCACTATGGGTACCCAGGGGAGGCTGTTCACTCACACATGGGGGTTTTGGGTGCCCATGGCCGGCATGGATGGCTTGGGGGGGACCCCAAGAAGGGGTCCAAGACCCCACAGCCGGATCCATCCACAGGGGGGCGCCACAGGTCACTTTAGGCCGGATTTCACTATGGGGACCCAGGGGAGGCTGTTCACTCACACATGGGGGTTTTGGGTGCCCTTGGTCGGCATGGCTGGCTTGGGGGAGACCCCAAGAAGGGGTCCAAGCACCCACAGCCGAATCCATCCACAGGGGGGCGCCACAGGTCACTTTAGGCCTGATTTCACTGGGGGGACACTGGGGAGGCTGTTCACTCACACATGGGGGTTTTGGGTGCCCTTGGTCGGCATGGCTGGCTTGGGGGAGACCCCAAGAAGGGGTCCAAGCACCCCCACCAAGATCCATCCACAGGGGGGCGCCACAGGTCACTTTAAGCCTGATTTCACTATGGGTACACTGGGGAGGCTGTTCACTCACACATGGGGGTTTTGGGTGCCCATGGTCGGCATGGCTGGCTTGGAGGAGACCCCAAGAAGGGGTCCAAGCACCCCCACCAAGATCCATCCACAGGGGGGCGCCACAGGTCACTTTAAGCCTGATTTCACTATGGGTACCCAGGGGAGGCTGTTCACTCACACATGGGGGTTTTGGGTGCCCATGGCCGGCATGGATGGCTTGGGGGGGACCCCAAGAAGGGGTCCAAGACCCCACAGCCGGATCCATCCACAGGGGGGCGCCACAGGTCACTTTAGGCCGGATTTCACTATGGGGACCCAGGGGAGGCTGTTCACTCACACATGGGGGTTTTGGGTGCCCTTGGTCGGCATGGCTGGCTTGGGGGAGACCCCAAGAAGGGGTCCAAGCACCCACAGCCGAATCCATCCACAGGGGGGCGCCACAGGTCACTTTAGGCCTGATTTCACTGGGGGGACACTGGGGAGGCTGTTCACTCACACATGGGGGTTTTGGGTGCCCTTGGTCGGCATGGCTGGCTTGGGGGAGACCCCAAGAAGGGGTCCAAGCACCCCCACCAAGATCCATCCACAGGGGGGCGCCACAGGTCACTTTAAGCCTGATTTCACTATGGGTACACTGGGGAGGCTGTTCACTCACACATGGGGGTTTTGGGTGCCCATGGTCGGCATGGCTGGCTTGGAGGAGACCCCAAGAAGGGGTCCAAGCACCCCCACCAAGATCCATCCACAGGGGGGCGCCACAGGTCACTTTAAGCCTGATTTCACTATGGGTACCCAGGGGAGGCTGTTCACTCACACATGGGGGTTTTGGGTGCCCATGGCCGGCATGGATGGCTTGGGGGGGACCCCAAGAAGGGGTCCAAGACCCCACAGCCGGATCCATCCACAGGGGGGCGCCACAGGTCACTTTAGGCCGGATTTCACTATGGGGACCCAGGGGAGGCTGTTCACTCACACATGGGGGTTTTGGGTGCCCTTGGTCGGCATGGCTGGCTTGGGGGAGACCCCAAGAAGGGGTCCAAGCACCCACAGCCGAATCCATCCACAGGGGGGCGCCACAGGTCACTTTAGGCCTGATTTCACTGGGGGGACACTGGGGAGGCTGTTCACTCACACATGGGGGTTTTGGGTGCCCTTGGTCGGCATGGCTGGCTTGGGGGAGACCCCAAGAAGGGGTCCAAGCACCCCCACCAAGATCCATCCACAGGGGGGCGCCACAGGTCACTTTAAGCCTGATTTCACTATGGGTACACTGGGGAGGCTGTTCACTCACACATGGGGGTTTTGGGTGCCCATGGTCGGCATGGCTGGCTTGGAGGAGACCCCAAGAAGGGGTCCAAGCACCCCCACCAAGATCCATCCACAGGGGGGCGCCACAGGTCACTTTAAGCCTGATTTCACTATGGGTACCCAGGGGAGGCTGTTCACTCACACATGGGGGTTTTGGGTGCCCATGGCCGGCATGGATGGCTTGGGGGGGACCCCAAGAAGGGGTCCAAGACCCCACAGCCGGATCCATCCACAGGGGGGCGCCACAGGTCACTTTAGGCCGGATTTCACTATGGGGACCCAGGGGAGGCTTTTCACTCACACATGGGGGTTTTGGGTGCCCTTGGTCGGCATGGCTGGCTTGGGGGGGACCCCAAGAAGGGGTCCAAGACCCCACAGCCGGATCCATCCACAGGGGGGCGCCACAGGTCACTTTAGGCCGGATTTCACTATGGGGACCCAGGGGAGGCTTTTCACTCACACATGGGGGTTTTGGGTGCCCTTGGTCGGCATGGCTGGCTTGGGGGGGACCCCAAGAAGGGGTCCAAGCACCCCCACCAAGATCCATCCACAGGGGGGCGCCACAGGTCATTTTCACTAGGAGAACCAGGGGAGGGCTCCTGACTCACACATGGGCATTCTGGGTGCCCATGGCTGGGATGGGTGAGACAGAGTCCAGCCCTCCACACACAAAAGTGACCCAGCAGGCCAGAAGAAAGGGGAGAGAGAGAGAGAGAGAACAAATAATACATGGGCACAGAGCAGCCAGCCTCCATTGGAGCTGCCTGCACAGTGCTGCCCTCCTGTGGGAAAGGTTCACACACACACTCACTCACTCACTCACACAGACACACACAGACAAACCTATTCACTTGGGCCTTCTCCCTCATGCCCTGCTGACATCCATGCAGGCCCACATTGACCTTTGTGACCTCTGGAGCTCCATGCACCTTGTTCTAAACTCCCTGCCTAGTAAAGGGCATCTCCCATGGGCATGAGAGTACAGCTCACTCCCCTGGAGCACCATGCCTCTTTTTAATCACTCTCTCCCTATTAAAACCCTCTCTCCCATGGGCTTGAGAGTACAGCTTACTCCCTTGACCTCCAGAGGTATAGGAGGCCAAAAAAAAAGGGGGACAGAGCAGACAGCCCCCAAAGGGGATGCCTGCTCTGCCCCCCTATGAGACAGGTTCACTCACTCACACAGACACACCTATTCACTTGGGCCTTCTCCCTCATGCCCTGCTGACATCCATGCAGGCCCACATTGACCTTTGTGACCTCTGGAGCTCCATGCCTCTTTTTAAACTCTCTCTTCCCATTAAAAGCCTCTCTCACATGGGCTTGAGAGTACAGCTTACTCCCTTGACCTCCAGAGGTATAGGAGGCCAAAAAAAAAGGGG
>NW_028167059.1:20000-32500 GCF_964263955.1 Coregonus lavaretus | reverse complement strand
GCGTTGGAACCATGGTTCTGCGGGACCCAGAACCCTCAAAAAAGCCCATTTACCAACAACCGCACGGGCCGAGAGGTTTGCCATCACCCCCGGATCAATCGGACGTGTACGGGTGCTTCACGACAGAGAGGGGCCATGGGGACATGAGGTAGCCGAAACCGGGCCTTCCCCTGGGCATGGGAACGGCCAGTAGGTCCCTGGAGGTATGGTCCACTTCGGAGCGTTGGAACCATGGTTCTGAGGGACCCAGAACCCTCAAACATGCCCGATTCCCAATATCCGCACAGGCCGAGAGGTTTGCCATCACCCCCGGATCAATCCGCCATGGAAGTCTATTCTCTGAAAACGAGGTTTTCAAAATCGCGCCGGTACCTGTCTGGCCGACCTGGAACCGAGTGGGGCTACTACGGGAGAGGCCAAATTATCGACATAAGCCCTGCCACCCGCTGGGCCTGTCTGTGCTCCGCCGTTTGGGGGAAAAAACAGCGATTTCGGTTTTGAAAAAACGACTTAAAACGTTAATAATTCAAAAACTAAAAGTCCAATCAGGATGGGGTTTTTTTGGCGCAAAAGGGCACGAATAGACGCACATTTATATATAAATTAATTCGTTTTTGGAAATTTTTTACTATATTTTAATTATGTTAGAAAAGTGAAAAAAAAAAATAGGGGTCAGAACGGTTGATGTTCCTATACGAGTTAAGAAAAACCCTTTTAGGTAATGGAAGTTCATCATAAAAGAGGATAATAGACCAAATTTGGGACCTCTAGCTCATCGGGAAGTATTTTTAAACATTATTTGAAAAAATCGGAAAAATCGGCCGAAATTGCACTATGTCCCTTCGTGCATGGTAACCCAAATGAGAACCAGGGGGAACGGCTCCTGACTCACACAAGGCCGACATGGGTGCTCTTGGTCGGATTGGGTTGTGGGTCAGACACCCCCACATGGAAGACCGCCGGCGGTCGATGGGAGAACCAGAGACCGACTCCTGGCTCACGGAAGGCCGATTTGGGTGCACTTGGTCGGATTGGGTTGTGGGTCAGACACCCCAACATGGTTGTCCGCCGGCGGACACCAGGAGAACCAGGGACCGACTCCTGGCTCACGGAAGGCCGATTTGATGCACTTTTTTCGGATTGGGGTGGTGGTCAGACACCCCCATATGGAAATCATCCGGTTGACAACAGGAGAACCAGGGACCGACTCCTGCCTCACGGAAGGCCGATTTTGATGCACTTTTCTCGGATTGGGTTGGTGGTCAGACACCCCCATATGGATAACCGCCGGCGGACACCAGGAGAACCAGGGACCGACTCCTGGCTCCCGGAAGGCCGATTTTGATGCACTTTTCTCGGATTGGGTTGGTGGTCAGACACCCCCATATGGAAATCATCCGGTTGACACTATGAGAACCAGGGACCGACTCCTGGCTCCCGGAAGGCCGATTTTGATGCACTTTTCTCGGATTGGGTTGGTGGTCAGACACCCCCATATGGAAACCATCCGGTTGACACCAGGAGAACCAGGGACCGACTCCTGGCTCCCGGAAGGCCGATTTTGATGCACTTTTCTCGGATTGGGTTGGTGGTCAGACACCCCCATATGGAAATCATCCGGTTGACACTATGAGAACCAGGGACCGACTCCTGGCTCCCGGAAGGCCGATTTTGATGCACTTTTCTCGGATTGGGTTGGTGGTCAGACACCCCCATATGGAAACCATCCGGTTGACACTATGAGAACCAGGGACCGACTCCTGGCTCCCGGAAGGCCGATTTTGATGCACTTTTCTCGGATTGGGTTGGTGGTCAGACACCCCCATATGGAAATCATCCGGTTGACACTATGAGAACCAGGGACCGACTCCTGGCTCCCGGAAGGCCGATTTTGATGCACTTTTCTCGGATTGGGTTGGTGGTCAGACACCCCCATATGGAAATCATCCGGTTGACACTATGAGAACCAGGGACCGACTCCTGGCTCCCGGAAGGCCGATTTTGATGCACTTTTCTCGGATTGGGTTGGTGGTCAGACACCCCCATATGGAAACCATCCGGTTGACACCAGGAGAACCAGGGACCGACTCCTGGCTCCCGGAAGGCCGATTTTGATGCACTTTTCTCGGATTGGGTTGGTGGTCAGACACCCCCATATGGAAATCATCCGGTTGACACTATGAGAACCAGGGACCGACTCCTGGCTCCCGGAAGGCCGATTTTGATGCACTTTTCTCGGATTGGGTTGGTGGTCAGACACCCCCATATGGAAACCATCCGGTTGACACTATGAGAACCAGGGACCGACTCCTGGCTCCCGGAAGGCCGATTTTGATGCACTTTTCTCGGATTGGGTTGGTGGTCAGACACCCCCATATGGAAATCATCCGGTTGACACTATGAGAACCAGGGACCGACTCCTGGCTCCCGGAAGGCCGATTTTGATGCACTTTTCTCGGATTGGGTTGGTGGTCAGACACCCCCATATGGAAATCATCCGGTTGACACTATGAGAACCAGGGACCGACTCCTGGCTCCCGGAAGGCCGATTTTGATGCACTTTTCTCGGATTGGGTTGGTGGTCAGACACCCCTATATGGAAACCATCCGGTTGACACTATGAGAACCAGGGACCGACTCCTGGCTCCCGGAAGGCCGATTTTGATGCACTTTTCTCGGATTGGGTTGGTGGTCAGACACCCCCATATGGAAACCATCCGGTTGACACCAGGAGAACCAGGGACCGACTCCTGGCTCCCGGAAGGCCGATTTTGATGCACTTTTCTCGGATTGGGTTGGTGGTCAGACACCCCCATATGGAAATCATCCGGTTGACACTATGAGAACCAGGGACCGACTCCTGGCTCCCGGAAGGCCGATTTTGATGCACTTTTCTCGGATTGGGTTGGTGGTCAGACACCCCCATATGGAAACCATCCGGTTGACACTATGAGAACCAGGGACCGACTCCTGGCTCCCGGAAGGCCGATTTTGATGCACTTTTCTCGGATTGGGTTGGTGGTCAGACACCCCCATATGGAAATCATCCGGTTGACACTATGAGAACCAGGGACCGACTCCTGGCTCCCGGAAGGCCGATTTTGATGCACTTTTCTCGGATTGGGTTGGTGGTCAGACACCCCCATATGGAAACCATCCGGTTGACACCAGGAGAACCAGGGACCGACTCCTGGCTCCCGGAAGGCCGATTTTGATGCACTTTTCTCGGATTGGGTTGGTGGTCAGACACCCCCATATGGAAATCATCCGGTTGACACTATGAGAACCAGGGACCGACTCCTGGCTCCCGGAAGGCCGATTTTGATGCACTTTTCTCGGATTGGGTTGGTGGTCAGACACCCCCATATGGAAACCATCCGGTTGACACCAGGAGAACCAGGGACCGACTCCTGGCTCCCGGAAGGCCGATTTTGATGCACTTTTCTCGGATTGGGTTGGTGGTCAGACACCCCCATATGGAAACCATCCGGTTGACACCAGGAGAACCAGGGACCGACTCCTGGCTCCCGGAAGGCCGATTTTGATGCACTTTTCTCGGATTGGGTTGGTGGTCAGACACCCCCATATGGAAACCATCCGGTTGACACCAGGAGAACCAGGGACCGACTCCTGGCTCCCGGAAGGCCGATTTTGATGCACTTTTCTCGGATTGGGTTGGTGGTCAGACACCCCCATATGGAAATCATCCGGTTGACAACAGGAGAACCAGGGACCGACTCCTGGCTCCCGGAAGGCCGATTTTGATGCACTTTTCTCGGATTGGGTTGGTGGTCAGACACCCCCATATGGAAACCATCCGGTTGACACTATGAGAACCAGGGACCGACTCCTGGCTCACGGAGGCCGATTTTGATGCACTTTTCTCGGATTGGGGTGGTGGTCAGACACCCCCATATGGATAACCGCCGGCGGACACCAGGAGAACCAGGGACCGACTCCTGGCTCACGGAGGCCGATTTTGTTGCACTTTTCTCGGATTGGGGTGGTGGTCAGACACCCCCATATGGAAATCATCCGGTTGACACTATGAGAACCAGGGACCGACTCCTGGCTCACGGAGGCCGATTTTGATGCACTTTTCTCGGATTGGGGTGGTGGTCAGACACCCCCATATGGTAAACCGCCGGCGGACACTAGGAGAACCAGGGGAGGCTCTTACCTCACACATGGGGGTTTTGGGTGCCCTTGGCCGGCTTGGGGGTGACCCCAAGGGGGGGTCCAAGACCCCACACCCGGATCCATCCACAGGGGGGCGCCACAGGTCACTTTAAGCCTGATTTCACTATGGGTACCCAGGGGAGGCTGTTCACTCACACATGGGGGTTTTGGGTGCCCTTGGTCGGCATGGCTGGCTTGGGGGAGACCCCAAGAAGGGGTCCAAGCACCCACAGCCGAATCCATCCACAGGGGGGCGCCACAGGTCACTTTAGGCCTGATTTCACTGGGGGGACACTGGGGAGGCTGTTCACTCACACATGGGGGTTTTGGGTGCCCTTGGTCGGCATGGCTGGCTTGGGGGAGACCCCAAGAAGGGGTCCAAGCACCCCCACCAAGATCCATCCACAGGGGGGCGCCACAGGTCACTTTAAGCCTGATTTCACTATGGGTACACTGGGGAGGCTGTTCACTCACACATGGGGGTTTTGGGTGCCCATGGTCGGCATGGCTGGCTTGGAGGAGACCCCAAGAAGGGGTCCAAGCACCCCCACCAAGATCCATCCACAGGGGGGCGCCACAGGTCACTTTAAGCCTGATTTCACTATGGGTACCCAGGGGAGGCTGTTCACTCACACATGGGGGTTTTGGGTGCCCATGGCCGGCATGGATGGCTTGGGGGGGACCCCAAGAAGGGGTCCAAGACCCCACAGCCGGATCCATCCACAGGGGGGCGCCACAGGTCACTTTAGGCCGGATTTCACTATGGGGACCCAGGGGAGGCTGTTCACTCACACATGGGGGTTTTGGGTGCCCTTGGTCGGCATGGCTGGCTTGGGGGAGACCCCAAGAAGGGGTCCAAGCACCCACAGCCGAATCCATCCACAGGGGGGCGCCACAGGTCACTTTAGGCCTGATTTCACTGGGGGGACACTGGGGAGGCTGTTCACTCACACATGGGGGTTTTGGGTGCCCTTGGTCGGCATGGCTGGCTTGGGGGAGACCCCAAGAAGGGGTCCAAGCACCCCCACCAAGATCCATCCACAGGGGGGCGCCACAGGTCACTTTAAGCCTGATTTCACTATGGGTACACTGGGGAGGCTGTTCACTCACACATGGGGGTTTTGGGTGCCCATGGTCGGCATGGCTGGCTTGGAGGAGACCCCAAGAAGGGGTCCAAGCACCCCCACCAAGATCCATCCACAGGGGGGCGCCACAGGTCACTTTAAGCCTGATTTCACTATGGGTACCCAGGGGAGGCTGTTCACTCACACATGGGGGTTTTGGGTGCCCATGGCCGGCATGGATGGCTTGGGGGGGACCCCAAGAAGGGGTCCAAGACCCCACAGCCGGATCCATCCACAGGGGGGCGCCACAGGTCACTTTAGGCCGGATTTCACTATGGGGACCCAGGGGAGGCTGTTCACTCACACATGGGGGTTTTGGGTGCCCTTGGTCGGCATGGCTGGCTTGGGGGAGACCCCAAGAAGGGGTCCAAGCACCCACAGCCGAATCCATCCACAGGGGGGCGCCACAGGTCACTTTAGGCCTGATTTCACTGGGGGGACACTGGGGAGGCTGTTCACTCACACATGGGGGTTTTGGGTGCCCTTGGTCGGCATGGCTGGCTTGGGGGAGACCCCAAGAAGGGGTCCAAGCACCCCCACCAAGATCCATCCACAGGGGGGCGCCACAGGTCACTTTAAGCCTGATTTCACTATGGGTACACTGGGGAGGCTGTTCACTCACACATGGGGGTTTTGGGTGCCCATGGTCGGCATGGCTGGCTTGGAGGAGACCCCAAGAAGGGGTCCAAGCACCCCCACCAAGATCCATCCACAGGGGGGCGCCACAGGTCACTTTAAGCCTGATTTCACTATGGGTACCCAGGGGAGGCTGTTCACTCACACATGGGGGTTTTGGGTGCCCATGGCCGGCATGGATGGCTTGGGGGGGACCCCAAGAAGGGGTCCAAGACCCCACAGCCGGATCCATCCACAGGGGGGCGCCACAGGTCACTTTAGGCCGGATTTCACTATGGGGACCCAGGGGAGGCTGTTCACTCACACATGGGGGTTTTGGGTGCCCTTGGTCGGCATGGCTGGCTTGGGGGAGACCCCAAGAAGGGGTCCAAGCACCCACAGCCGAATCCATCCACAGGGGGGCGCCACAGGTCACTTTAGGCCTGATTTCACTGGGGGGACACTGGGGAGGCTGTTCACTCACACATGGGGGTTTTGGGTGCCCTTGGTCGGCATGGCTGGCTTGGGGGAGACCCCAAGAAGGGGTCCAAGCACCCCCACCAAGATCCATCCACAGGGGGGCGCCACAGGTCACTTTAAGCCTGATTTCACTATGGGTACACTGGGGAGGCTGTTCACTCACACATGGGGGTTTTGGGTGCCCATGGTCGGCATGGCTGGCTTGGAGGAGACCCCAAGAAGGGGTCCAAGCACCCCCACCAAGATCCATCCACAGGGGGGCGCCACAGGTCACTTTAAGCCTGATTTCACTATGGGTACCCAGGGGAGGCTGTTCACTCACACATGGGGGTTTTGGGTGCCCATGGCCGGCATGGATGGCTTGGGGGGGACCCCAAGAAGGGGTCCAAGACCCCACAGCCGGATCCATCCACAGGGGGGCGCCACAGGTCACTTTAGGCCGGATTTCACTATGGGGACCCAGGGGAGGCTGTTCACTCACACATGGGGGTTTTGGGTGCCCTTGGTCGGCATGGCTGGCTTGGGGGAGACCCCAAGAAGGGGTCCAAGCACCCACAGCCGAATCCATCCACAGGGGGGCGCCACAGGTCACTTTAGGCCTGATTTCACTGGGGGGACACTGGGGAGGCTGTTCACTCACACATGGGGGTTTTGGGTGCCCTTGGTCGGCATGGCTGGCTTGGGGGAGACCCCAAGAAGGGGTCCAAGCACCCCCACCAAGATCCATCCACAGGGGGGCGCCACAGGTCACTTTAAGCCTGATTTCACTATGGGTACACTGGGGAGGCTGTTCACTCACACATGGGGGTTTTGGGTGCCCATGGTCGGCATGGCTGGCTTGGAGGAGACCCCAAGAAGGGGTCCAAGCACCCCCACCAAGATCCATCCACAGGGGGGCGCCACAGGTCACTTTAAGCCTGATTTCACTATGGGTACCCAGGGGAGGCTGTTCACTCACACATGGGGGTTTTGGGTGCCCATGGCCGGCATGGATGGCTTGGGGGGGACCCCAAGAAGGGGTCCAAGACCCCACAGCCGGATCCATCCACAGGGGGGCGCCACAGGTCACTTTAGGCCGGATTTCACTATGGGGACCCAGGGGAGGCTGTTCACTCACACATGGGGGTTTTGGGTGCCCTTGGTCGGCATGGCTGGCTTGGGGGAGACCCCAAGAAGGGGTCCAAGCACCCACAGCCGAATCCATCCACAGGGGGGCGCCACAGGTCACTTTAGGCCTGATTTCACTGGGGGGACACTGGGGAGGCTGTTCACTCACACATGGGGGTTTTGGGTGCCCTTGGTCGGCATGGCTGGCTTGGGGGAGACCCCAAGAAGGGGTCCAAGCACCCCCACCAAGATCCATCCACAGGGGGGCGCCACAGGTCACTTTAAGCCTGATTTCACTATGGGTACACTGGGGAGGCTGTTCACTCACACATGGGGGTTTTGGGTGCCCATGGTCGGCATGGCTGGCTTGGAGGAGACCCCAAGAAGGGGTCCAAGCACCCCCACCAAGATCCATCCACAGGGGGGCGCCACAGGTCACTTTAAGCCTGATTTCACTATGGGTACCCAGGGGAGGCTGTTCACTCACACATGGGGGTTTTGGGTGCCCATGGCCGGCATGGATGGCTTGGGGGGGACCCCAAGAAGGGGTCCAAGACCCCACAGCCGGATCCATCCACAGGGGGGCGCCACAGGTCACTTTAGGCCGGATTTCACTATGGGGACCCAGGGGAGGCTGTTCACTCACACATGGGGGTTTTGGGTGCCCTTGGTCGGCATGGCTGGCTTGGGGGAGACCCCAAGAAGGGGTCCAAGCACCCACAGCCGAATCCATCCACAGGGGGGCGCCACAGGTCACTTTAGGCCTGATTTCACTGGGGGGACACTGGGGAGGCTGTTCACTCACACATGGGGGTTTTGGGTGCCCTTGGTCGGCATGGCTGGCTTGGGGGAGACCCCAAGAAGGGGTCCAAGCACCCCCACCAAGATCCATCCACAGGGGGGCGCCACAGGTCACTTTAAGCCTGATTTCACTATGGGTACACTGGGGAGGCTGTTCACTCACACATGGGGGTTTTGGGTGCCCATGGTCGGCATGGCTGGCTTGGAGGAGACCCCAAGAAGGGGTCCAAGCACCCCCACCAAGATCCATCCACAGGGGGGCGCCACAGGTCACTTTAAGCCTGATTTCACTATGGGTACCCAGGGGAGGCTGTTCACTCACACATGGGGGTTTTGGGTGCCCATGGCCGGCATGGATGGCTTGGGGGGGACCCCAAGAAGGGGTCCAAGACCCCACAGCCGGATCCATCCACAGGGGGGCGCCACAGGTCACTTTAGGCCGGATTTCACTATGGGGACCCAGGGGAGGCTGTTCACTCACACATGGGGGTTTTGGGTGCCCTTGGTCGGCATGGCTGGCTTGGGGGAGACCCCAAGAAGGGGTCCAAGCACCCACAGCCGAATCCATCCACAGGGGGGCGCCACAGGTCACTTTAGGCCTGATTTCACTGGGGGGACACTGGGGAGGCTGTTCACTCACACATGGGGGTTTTGGGTGCCCTTGGTCGGCATGGCTGGCTTGGGGGAGACCCCAAGAAGGGGTCCAAGCACCCCCACCAAGATCCATCCACAGGGGGGCGCCACAGGTCACTTTAAGCCTGATTTCACTATGGGTACACTGGGGAGGCTGTTCACTCACACATGGGGGTTTTGGGTGCCCATGGTCGGCATGGCTGGCTTGGAGGAGACCCCAAGAAGGGGTCCAAGCACCCCCACCAAGATCCATCCACAGGGGGGCGCCACAGGTCACTTTAAGCCTGATTTCACTATGGGTACCCAGGGGAGGCTGTTCACTCACACATGGGGGTTTTGGGTGCCCATGGCCGGCATGGATGGCTTGGGGGGGACCCCAAGAAGGGGTCCAAGACCCCACAGCCGGATCCATCCACAGGGGGGCGCCACAGGTCACTTTAGGCCGGATTTCACTATGGGGACCCAGGGGAGGCTGTTCACTCACACATGGGGGTTTTGGGTGCCCTTGGTCGGCATGGCTGGCTTGGGGGAGACCCCAAGAAGGGGTCCAAGCACCCACAGCCGAATCCATCCACAGGGGGGCGCCACAGGTCACTTTAGGCCTGATTTCACTGGGGGGACACTGGGGAGGCTGTTCACTCACACATGGGGGTTTTGGGTGCCCTTGGTCGGCATGGCTGGCTTGGGGGAGACCCCAAGAAGGGGTCCAAGCACCCCCACCAAGATCCATCCACAGGGGGGCGCCACAGGTCACTTTAAGCCTGATTTCACTATGGGTACACTGGGGAGGCTGTTCACTCACACATGGGGGTTTTGGGTGCCCATGGTCGGCATGGCTGGCTTGGAGGAGACCCCAAGAAGGGGTCCAAGCACCCCCACCAAGATCCATCCACAGGGGGGCGCCACAGGTCACTTTAAGCCTGATTTCACTATGGGTACCCAGGGGAGGCTGTTCACTCACACATGGGGGTTTTGGGTGCCCATGGCCGGCATGGATGGCTTGGGGGGGACCCCAAGAAGGGGTCCAAGACCCCACAGCCGGATCCATCCACAGGGGGGCGCCACAGGTCACTTTAGGCCGGATTTCACTATGGGGACCCAGGGGAGGCTTTTCACTCACACATGGGGGTTTTGGGTGCCCTTGGTCGGCATGGCTGGCTTGGGGGGGACCCCAAGAAGGGGTCCAAGACCCCACAGCCGGATCCATCCACAGGGGGGCGCCACAGGTCACTTTAGGCCGGATTTCACTATGGGGACCCAGGGGAGGCTTTTCACTCACACATGGGGGTTTTGGGTGCCCTTGGTCGGCATGGCTGGCTTGGGGGGGACCCCAAGAAGGGGTCCAAGCACCCCCACCAAGATCCATCCACAGGGGGGCGCCACAGGTCATTTTCACTAGGAGAACCAGGGGAGGGCTCCTGACTCACACATGGGCATTCTGGGTGCCCATGGCTGGGATGGGTGAGACAGAGTCCAGCCCTCCACACACAAAAGTGACCCAGCAGGCCAGAAGAAAGGGGAGAGAGAGAGAGAGAGAACAAATAATACATGGGCACAGAGCAGCCAGCCTCCATTGGAGCTGCCTGCACAGTGCTGCCCTCCTGTGGGAAAGGTTCACACACACACTCACTCACTCACTCACACAGACACACACAGACAAACCTATTCACTTGGGCCTTCTCCCTCATGCCCTGCTGACATCCATGCAGGCCCACATTGACCTTTGTGACCTCTGGAGCTCCATGCACCTTGTTCTAAACTCCCTGCCTAGTAAAGGGCATCTCCCATGGGCATGAGAGTACAGCTCACTCCCCTGGAGCACCATGCCTCTTTTTAATCACTCTCTCCCTATTAAAACCCTCTCTCCCATGGGCTTGAGAGTACAGCTTACTCCCTTGACCTCCAGAGGTATAGGAGGCCAAAAAAAAAGGGGGACAGAGCAGACAGCCCCCAAAGGGGATGCCTGCTCTGCCCCCCTATGAGACAGGTTCACTCACTCACACAGACACACCTATTCACTTGGGCCTTCTCCCTCATGCCCTGCTGACATCCATGCAGGCCCACATTGACCTTTGTGACCTCTGGAGCTCCATGCCTCTTTTTAAACTCTCTCTTCCCATTAAAAGCCTCTCTCACATGGGCTTGAGAGTACAGCTTACTCCCTTGACCTCCAGAGGTATAGGAGGCCAAAAAAAAAGGGGGACAGAGCAGACAGCCCCCAAAGGGGATGCCTGCTCTGCCCCCCTATGAGACAGGTTCACTCACTCACACAGACACACCTATTCACTTGGGCCTTCTCTCTGTGGCCCTGCTGACAGCCATGCAGGCCCACATTGACCTTTGTGACCTCTGGAGCTCATTGCCTCCATCTCTACACTCCATGCCCAGTGAAACCCTCTCTCACTCGGCCTGAGACTGCAGCTCACTCCCTGGATGGCCTGGGCTCCAGAACCACGACCACCAAGCCCACACTCCCTGCCCACTCAAACCCTCTCTCACTCGGCCTCAGACTGCAGCTCACTCCCTGGATGGCCTGGGCTCCAGAACCACGACCACCAAGCCCACACTCCCTGCCCACTCAAACCCTCTCTCACTCGGCCTCAGACTGCAGCTCACTCCCTGGATGGCCTGGGCTCCAGAACCACGACCACCAAGCCCACACTCCCTGCCCGCTCAAACCATCTCTCACTCGGACTGAGACTGCAGCTCACTGCATGGGCGTCCCCGACCTCCATGCCTCCAGGCCCACACTCCGTGTCCGCTCAAACCATCTCTCACTCGGACTGAGACTGCAGCTCACTGCATGGGCGTCCCCGACCTCCATGCCTCCAGGCCCACACTCCGTGTCCGCTCAAACCATCTCTCACTCGGACTGAGACTGCAGCTCACTGCATGGGCGTCCCCGACCTCCATGCCTCCAGGCCCACACTCTGTGTCCGCTCAAACCATCTCTCACTCGGACTGAGACTGCAGCTCACTGCATGGGCGTCCCCGACCTCCATGCCTCCAGGCCCACACTCCGTGTCCGCTCAAACCATCTCTCACTCGGACTGAGACTGCAGCTCACTGCATGGGCGTCCCCGACCTCCATGCCTCCAGGCCCACACTCCGTGTCCGCTCAAACCATCTCTCACTCGGACTGAGACTGCAGCTCACTGCATGGGCGTCCCCGACCTCCATGCCTCCAGGCCCACACTCTGTGTCCGCTCAAACCATCTCTCACTCGGACTGAGACTGCAGCTCACTGCATGGGCCTCCCCGACCTCCATGCCTCCAGGCCCACACTCCGTGTCCGCTCAAACCATCTCTCACTCGGACTGAGACTGCAGCTCACTGCATGGGCGTCCCCGACCTCCATGCCTCCAGGCCCACACTCCGTGTCCGCTCAAACCATCTCTCACTCGGACTGAGACTGCAGCTCACTGCATGGGCGTCCCCGACCTCCATGCCTCCAGGCCCACACTCTGTGTCCGCTCAAACCATCTCTCACTCGGACTGAGACTGCAGCTCACTGCATGGGCCTCCCCGACCTCCATGCCTCCAGGCCCACACTCTGTGTCC
>NW_028167059.1:0-10000 GCF_964263955.1 Coregonus lavaretus | reverse complement strand
ATCATCCGGTTGACAACAGGAGAACCAGGGACCGACTCCTGCCTCACGGAAGGCCGATTTTGATGCACTTTTCTCGGATTGGGTTGGTGGTCAGACACCCCCATATGGATAACCGCCGGCGGACACCAGGAGAACCAGGGACCGACTCCTGGCTCCCGGAAGGCCGATTTTGATGCACTTTTCTCGGATTGGGTTGGTGGTCAGACACCCCCATATGGAAATCATCCGGTTGACACTATGAGAACCAGGGACCGACTCCTGGCTCCCGGAAGGCCGATTTTGATGCACTTTTCTCGGATTGGGTTGGTGGTCAGACACCCCCATATGGAAACCATCCGGTTGACACCAGGAGAACCAGGGACCGACTCCTGGCTCCCGGAAGGCCGATTTTGATGCACTTTTCTCGGATTGGGTTGGTGGTCAGACACCCCCATATGGAAATCATCCGGTTGACACTATGAGAACCAGGGACCGACTCCTGGCTCCCGGAAGGCCGATTTTGATGCACTTTTCTCGGATTGGGTTGGTGGTCAGACACCCCCATATGGAAACCATCCGGTTGACACTATGAGAACCAGGGACCGACTCCTGGCTCCCGGAAGGCCGATTTTGATGCACTTTTCTCGGATTGGGTTGGTGGTCAGACACCCCCATATGGAAATCATCCGGTTGACACTATGAGAACCAGGGACCGACTCCTGGCTCCCGGAAGGCCGATTTTGATGCACTTTTCTCGGATTGGGTTGGTGGTCAGACACCCCCATATGGAAATCATCCGGTTGACACTATGAGAACCAGGGACCGACTCCTGGCTCCCGGAAGGCCGATTTTGATGCACTTTTCTCGGATTGGGTTGGTGGTCAGACACCCCCATATGGAAACCATCCGGTTGACACCAGGAGAACCAGGGACCGACTCCTGGCTCCCGGAAGGCCGATTTTGATGCACTTTTCTCGGATTGGGTTGGTGGTCAGACACCCCCATATGGAAATCATCCGGTTGACACTATGAGAACCAGGGACCGACTCCTGGCTCCCGGAAGGCCGATTTTGATGCACTTTTCTCGGATTGGGTTGGTGGTCAGACACCCCCATATGGAAACCATCCGGTTGACACTATGAGAACCAGGGACCGACTCCTGGCTCCCGGAAGGCCGATTTTGATGCACTTTTCTCGGATTGGGTTGGTGGTCAGACACCCCCATATGGAATCATCCGGTTGACACTATGAGAACCAGGGACCGACTCCTGGCTCCCGGAAGGCCGATTTTGATGCACTTTTCTCGGATTGGGTTGGTGGTCAGACACCCCCATATGGAAATCATCCGGTTGACACTATGAGAACCAGGGACCGACTCCTGGCTCCCGGAAGGCCGATTTTGATGCACTTTTCTCGGATTGGGTTGGTGGTCAGACACCCCTATATGGAAACCATCCGGTTGACACTATGAGAACCAGGGACCGACTCCTGGCTCCCGGAAGGCCGATTTTGATGCACTTTTCTCGGATTGGGTTGGTGGTCAGACACCCCCATATGGAAACCATCCGGTTGACACCAGGAGAACCAGGGACCGACTCCTGGCTCCCGGAAGGCCGATTTTGATGCACTTTTCTCGGATTGGGTTGGTGGTCAGACACCCCCATATGGAAATCATCCGGTTGACACTATGAGAACCAGGGACCGACTCCTGGCTCCCGGAAGGCCGATTTTGATGCACTTTTCTCGGATTGGGTTGGTGGTCAGACACCCCCATATGGAAACCATCCGGTTGACACTATGAGAACCAGGGACCGACTCCTGGCTCCCGGAAGGCCGATTTTGATGCACTTTTCTCGGATTGGGTTGGTGGTCAGACACCCCCATATGGAAATCATCCGGTTGACACTATGAGAACCAGGGACCGACTCCTGGCTCCCGGAAGGCCGATTTTGATGCACTTTTCTCGGATTGGGTTGGTGGTCAGACACCCCCATATGGAAACCATCCGGTTGACACCAGGAGAACCAGGGACCGACTCCTGGCTCCCGGAAGGCCGATTTTGATGCACTTTTCTCGGATTGGGTTGGTGGTCAGACACCCCCATATGGAAATCATCCGGTTGACACTATGAGAACCAGGGACCGACTCCTGGCTCCCGGAAGGCCGATTTTGATGCACTTTTCTCGGATTGGGTTGGTGGTCAGACACCCCCATATGGAAACCATCCGGTTGACACCAGGAGAACCAGGGACCGACTCCTGGCTCCCGGAAGGCCGATTTTGATGCACTTTTCTCGGATTGGGTTGGTGGTCAGACACCCCCATATGGAAACCATCCGGTTGACACCAGGAGAACCAGGGACCGACTCCTGGCTCCCGGAAGGCCGATTTTGATGCACTTTTCTCGGATTGGGTTGGTGGTCAGACACCCCCATATGGAAACCATCCGGTTGACACCAGGAGAACCAGGGACCGACTCCTGGCTCCCGGAAGGCCGATTTTGATGCACTTTTCTCGGATTGGGTTGGTGGTCAGACACCCCCATATGGAAATCATCCGTTGACAACAGGAGAACCAGGGACCGACTCCTGGCTCCCGGAAGGCCGATTTTGATGCACTTTTCTCGGATTGGGTTGGTGGTCAGACACCCCCATATGGAAACCATCCGGTTGACACTATGAGAACCAGGGACCGACTCCTGGCTCACGGAGGCCGATTTTGATGCACTTTTCTCGGATTGGGGTGGTGGTCAGACACCCCCATATGGATAACCGCCGGCGGACACCAGGAGAACCAGGGACCGACTCCTGGCTCACGGAGGCCGATTTTGTTGCACTTTTCTCGGATTGGGGTGGTGGTCAGACACCCCCATATGGAAATCATCCGGTTGACACTATGAGAACCAGGGACCGACTCCTGGCTCACGGAGGCCGATTTTGATGCACTTTTCTCGGATTGGGGTGGTGGTCAGACACCCCCATATGGTAAACCGCCGGCGGACACTAGGAGAACCAGGGGAGGCTCTTACCTCACACATGGGGGTTTTGGGTGCCCTTGGCCGGCTTGGGGGTGACCCCAAGGGGGGGTCCAAGACCCCACACCCGGATCCATCCACAGGGGGGCGCCACAGGTCACTTTAAGCCTGATTTCACTATGGGTACCCAGGGGAGGCTGTTCACTCACACATGGGGGTTTTGGGTGCCCTTGGTCGGCATGGCTGGCTTGGGGGAGACCCCAAGAAGGGTCCAAGCACCCACAGCCGAATCCATCCACAGGGGGGCGCCACAGGTCACTTTAGGCCTGATTTCACTGGGGGGACACTGGGGAGGCTGTTCACTCACACATGGGGGTTTTGGGTGCCCTTGGTCGGCATGGCTGGCTTGGGGGAGACCCCAAGAAGGGGTCCAAGCACCCCCACCAAGATCCATCCACAGGGGGGCGCCACAGGTCACTTTAAGCCTGATTTCACTATGGGTACACTGGGGAGGCTGTTCACTCACACATGGGGGTTTTGGGTGCCCATGGTCGGCATGGCTGGCTTGGAGGAGACCCCAAGAAGGGGTCCAAGCACCCCCACCAAGATCCATCCACAGGGGGGCGCCACAGGTCACTTTAAGCCTGATTTCACTATGGGTACCCAGGGGAGGCTGTTCACTCACACATGGGGGTTTTGGGTGCCCATGGCCGGCATGGATGGCTTGGGGGGGGACCCCAAGAAGGGGTCCAAGACCCCACAGCCGGATCCATCCACAGGGGGGCGCCACAGGTTAGGCCGGATTTCACTATGGGGACCCAGGGGAGGCTGTTCACTCACACATGGGGGTTTTGGGTGCCCTTGGTCGGCATGGCTGGCTTGGGGGAGACCCCAAGAAGGGGTCCAAGCACCCACAGCCGAATCCATCCACAGGGGGGCGCCACAGGTCACTTTAGGCCTGATTTCACTGGGGGGACACTGGGGAGGCTGTTCACTCACACATGGGGGTTTTGGGTGCCCTTGGTCGGCATGGCTGGCTTGGGGGAGACCCCAAGAAGGGGTCCAAGCACCCCCACCAAGATCCATCCACAGGGGGGCGCCACAGGTCACTTTAAGCCTGATTTCACTATGGGTACACTGGGGAGGCTGTTCACTCACACATGGGGTTTTGGGTGCCCATGGTCGGCATGGCTGGCTTGGAGGAGACCCCAAGAAGGGGTCCAAGCACCCCCACCAAGATCCATCCACAGGGGGGCGCCACAGTCACTTTAAGCCTGATTTCACTATGGGTACCCAGGGAGGGCTGTTCACTCACACATGGGGGTTTTGGGTGCCCATGGCCGGCATGGATGGCTTGGGGGGGACCCCAAGAAGGGGTCCAAGACCCCACAGCCGGATCCATCCACAGGGGGGCGCCACAGGTCACTTTAGGCCGGATTTCACTATGGGGGACCCAGGGGAGGCTGTTCACTCACACATGGGGGTTTTGGGTGCCCTTGGTCGGCATGGCTGGCTTGGGGGAGACCCCAAGAAGGGGTCCAAGCACCCACAGCCGAATCCATCCACAGGGGGCGCCACAGGTCACTTTAGGCCTGATTTCACTGGGGGGACACTGGGGAGGCTGTTCACTCACACATGGGGGTTTTGGGTGCCCTTGGTCGGCATGGCTGGCTTGGGGGAGACCCCAAGAAGGGGTCCAAGCACCCCCACCAAGATCCATCCACAGGGGGGCGCCACAGGTCACTTTAAGCCTGATTTCACTATGGGTACACTGGGGAGGCTGTTCACTCACACATGGGGGTTTTGGGTGCCCATGGTCGGCATGGCTGGCTTGGAGGAGACCCCAAGAAGGGGTCCAAGCACCCCCACCAAGATCCATCCACAGGGGGCGCCACAGGTCACTTTAAGCCTGATTTCACTATGGGTACCCAGGGGAGGCTGTTCACTCACACATGGGGGTTTTGGGTGCCCATGGCCGGCATGGATGGCTTGGGGGGGACCCCAAGAAGGGGTCCAAGACCCCACAGCCGGATCCATCCACAGGGGGGCGCCACAGGTCACTTTAGGCCGGATTTCACTATGGGGACCCAGGGGAGGCTGTTCACTCACACATGGGGGTTTTGGGTGCCCTTGGTCGGCATGGCTGGCTTGGGGGAGACCCAAGAAGGGGTCCAAGCACCCACAGCCGAATCCATCCACAGGGGGGCGCCACAGGTCACTTTAGGCCTGATTTCACTGGGGGACACTGGGGAGGCTGTTCACTCACACATGGGGGTTTTGGGTGCCCTTGGTCGGCATGGCTGGCTTGGGGGAGACCCCAAGAAGGGGTCCAAGCACCCCCACCAAGATCCATCCACAGGGGGGCGCCACAGGTCACTTTAAGCCTGATTTCACTATGGGTACACTGGGGAGGCTGTTCACTCACACATGGGGGTTTTGGGTGCCCATGGTCGGCATGGCTGGCTTGGAGGAGACCCCAAGAAGGGGTCCAAGCACCCCCACCAAGATCCATCCACAGGGGGGCGCCACAGGTCACTTTAAGCCTGATTTCACTATGGGTACCCAGGGGAGGCTGTTCACTCACACATGGGGGTTTTGGGTGCCCATGGCCGGCATGGATGGCTTGGGGGGGACCCCAAGAAGGGGTCCAAGACCCCACAGCCGGATCCATCCACAGGGGGGCGCCACAGGTCACTTTAGGCCGGATTTCACTATGGGGACCCAGGGGAGGCTGTTCACTCACACATGGGGGTTTGGGTGCCCTTGGTCGGCATGGCTGGCTTGGGGGAGACCCCAAGAAGGGGTCCAAGCACCCACAGCCGAATCCATCCACAGGGGGCGCCACAGGTCACTTTAGGCCTGATTTCACTGGGGGACACTGGGGAGGCTGTTCACTCACACATGGGGGTTTTGGGTGCCCTTGGTCGGCATGGCTGGCTTGGGGGAGACCCCAAGAAGGGGTCCAAGCACCCCCACCAAGATCCATCCACAGGGGGCGCCACAGGTCACTTTAAGCCTGATTTCACTATGGGTACACTGGGGAGGCTGTTCACTCACACATGGGGGTTTTGGGTGCCCATGGTCGGCATGGCTGGCTTGGAGGAGACCCCAAGAAGGGGTCCAAGCACCCCCACCAAGATCCATCCACAGGGGGCGCCACAGGTCACTTTAAGCCTGATTTCACTATGGGTACCCAGGGGAGGCTGTTCACTCACACATGGGGGTTTTGGGTGCCCATGGCCGGCATGGATGGCTTGGGGGGGACCCCAAGAAGGGGTCCAAGACCCCACAGCCGGATCCATCCACAGGGGGGCGCCACAGGTCACTTTAGGCCGGATTTCACTATGGGGACCCAGGGGAGGCTTTTCACTCACACATGGGGGTTTTGGGTGCCCTTGGTCGGCATGGCTGGCTTGGGGGGGACCCCAAGAAGGGGTCCAAGACCCCACAGCCGGATCCATCCACAGGGGGGCGCCACAGGTCACTTTAGGCCGGATTTCACTATGGGGACCCAGGGGAGGCTTTTCACTCACACATGGGGGTTTTGGGTGCCCTTGGTCGGCATGGCTGGCTTGGGGGGGACCCCAAGAAGGGGTCCAAGCACCCCCACCAAGATCCATCCACAGGGGGGGCGCCACAGGTCATTTTCACTAGGAGAACCAGGGGAGGGCTCCTGACTCACACATGGGCATTCTGGGTGCCCATGGCTGGGATGGGTGAGACAGAGTCCAGCCCTCCACACACAAAAGTGACCCAGCAGGCCAGAAGAAAGGGGAGAGAGAGAGAGAGAGAACAAATAATAATGGGCACAGAGCAGCCAGCCTCCATTGGAGCTGCCTGCACAGTGCTGCCCTCCTGTGGGAAAGGTTCACACACACACTCACTCACTCACTCACACAGACACACACAGACAAACCTATTCACTTGGGCCTTCTCCCTCATGCCCTGCTGACATCCATGCAGGCCCACATTGACCTTTGTGACCTCTGGAGCTCCATGCACCTTGTTCTAAACTCCCTGCCTAGTAAAGGGCATCTCCCATGGGCATGAGAGTACAGCTCACTCCCCTGGAGCACCATGCCTCTTTTTAATCACTCTCTCCCTATTAAAACCCTCTCTCCATGGGCTTGAGAGTACAGCTTACTCCCTTGACCTCCAGAGGTATAGGAGGCCAAAAAAAAAGGGGGACAGAGCAGACAGCCCCCAAAGGGGATGCCTGCTCTGCCCCCCTATGAGACAGGTTCACTCACTCACACAGACACACCTATTCACTTGGGCCTTCTCCCTCATGCCCTGCTGACATCCATGCAGGCCCACATTGACCTTTGTGACCTCTGGAGCTCCATGCCTCTTTTTAAATCTCTCTTCCCATTAAAAGCCTCTCTCACATGGGCTTGAGAGTACAGCTTACTCCCTTGACCTCCAGAGGTATAGGAGGCCAAAAAAAAAGGGGGACAGAGCAGACAGCCCCCAAAGGGATGCCTGCTCTGCCCCCCTATGAGACAGGTTCACTCACTCACACAGACACACCTATTCACTTGGGCCTTCTCTCTGTGGCCCTGCTGACAGCCATGCAGGCCCACATTGACCTTTGTGACCTCTGGAGCTCATTGCCTCCATCTCTACACTCCATGCCCAGTGAAACCCTCTCTCACTCGGCCTGAGACTGCAGCTCACTCCCTGGATGGCCTGGGCTCCAGAACCACGACCACCAAGCCCACACTCCCTGCCCACTCAAACCCTCTCTCACTCGGCCTCAGACTGCAGCTCACTCCCTGGATGGCCTGGGCTCCAGAACCACGACCACCAAGCCCACACTCCCTGCCCACTCAAACCCTCTCTCACTCGGCCTCAGACTGCAGCTCACTCCCTGGATGGCCTGGGCTCCAGAACCACGACCACCAAGCCCACACTCCCTGCCCGCTCAAACCATCTCTCACTCGGACTGAGACTGCAGCTCACTGCATGGGCGTCCCCGACCTCCATGCCTCCAGGCCCACACTCCGTGTCCGCTCAAACCATCTCTCACTCGGACTGAGACTGCAGCTCACTGCATGGGCGTCCCCGACCTCCATGCCTCCAGGCCCACACTCCGTGTCCGCTCAAACCATCTCTCACTCGGACTGAGACTGCAGCTCACTGCATGGGCGTCCCCGACCTCCATGCCTCCAGGCCCACACTCTGTGTCCGCTCAAACCATCTCTCACTCGGACTGAGACTGCAGCTCACTGCATGGGCGTCCCCGACCTCCATGCCTCCAGGCCCACACTCCGTGTCCGCTCAAACCATCTCTCACTCGGACTGAGACTGCAGCTCACTGCATGGGCGTCCCCGACCTCCATGCCTCCAGGCCCACACTCCGTGTCCGCTCAAACCATCTCTCACTCGGACTGAGACTGCAGCTCACTGCATGGGCGTCCCCGACCTCCATGCCTCCAGGCCCACACTCTGTGTCCGCTCAAACCATCTCTCACTCGGACTGAGACTGCAGCTCACTGCATGGGCCTCCCCGACCTCCATGCCTCCAGGCCCACACTCCGTGTCCGCTCAAACCATCTCTCACTCGGACTGAGACTGCAGCTCACTGCATGGGCGTCCCCGACCTCCATGCCTCCAGGCCCACACTCCGTGTCCGCTCAAACCATCTCTCACTCGGACTGAGACTGCAGCTCACTGCATGGGCGTCCCCGACCTCCATGCCTCCAGGCCCACACTCTGTGTCCGCTCAAACCATCTCTCACTCGGACTGAGACTGCAGCTCACTGCATGGGCCTCCCCGACCTCCATGCCTCCAGGCCCACACTCTGTGTCCGCTCAAACCATCTCTCACTCGGACTGAGACTGCAGCTCACTGCATGGGCCTCCCCGACCTCCATGCCTCCAGGCCCACACTCCGTGTCCGCTCAAACCATCTCTCACTCGGACTGAGACTGCAGCTCACTGCATGGGCCTCCCCGACCTCCATGCCTCCAGGCCCACACTCTGTGTCCGCTCAACCATCTCTCACTCGGACTGAGACTGCAGCTCACTGCATGGGCGTCCCCGACCTCCATGCCTCCAGGCCCACACTCCGTGTCCGCTCAAACCATCTCTCACTCGGACTGAGACTGCAGCTCACTCCCTCGACCTCCATGCCTCTCCGACCTCCATGCCTCCAGGCCCACACTCCATGCCCGCTCAAACCATCTCTCACTCGGCCTGAGACTGCAGCTCACTCCCTGGGTGGCCTGGGCTCCAGAACCACGACCACCAGGCGAACCGGGGCACCCACTCTTAAGCACCCCTCCCGCGGACACAAAGTAGTCTTAAGCCCGGCCTTCAGGAACCACGCGTACCTGGTAACCCAAAACAAGCTCATCGTACCTGGTAACCCAATTTTATTTCTATTTTTCCCCGTTCACAGACTAAGTCCCCACTCAGACCTCCGCTGCCTGAGTGACGCCCTTAGCCTGCTAGTCCGACCAACCCTGCTCGGACTCGGGGTGCCCACCGCCCTTGGGCTGCCTGCCCTGGTTCTTTTTTTTTCTCCGCTCACAGACTAAGTCCCCACTCAGACCTCCACAGCCTGAGTGACGCCCTTAGCCCGCTAGTCCGACCGCCCCTGCTCGGACTCGGGGTGCCCACCGCCCTTGGGCTGCCCTGGTTCTTTTTTTTTTTTCCGCTCAGAGACTAAGTCCCCACTCAGACCTCCACAGCCTGAGTGACGCCCTTAGCCCGCTAGTCCGACCGCCCCTGCTCGGACTCGGGGTGCCCACCGCCCTTGGGCTGCCCTGGTTCTTTTTTTTTTTTCCGCTCAGAGACTAAGTCCCCACTCAGACCTCCACAGCCTGAGTGACGGCCCTTAGCCCGAGTCCGACCGCCCCTGCTCGGACTCGGGGTGCCCACCGCCCTTGGGCTGCCCTGGTTCTTTTTTTTTTTTCGCTCAGAGACTAAGTCCCCACCATTTTTTGTACCTGGTTACCTCAGAGTAACACGGGAGGAAGGTGGAGGAAGACGCCTTCCGTCCCCGACAAAAGCTTGGATCGAGGGCTGACTTTCAATAGATCGC
>NW_028167060.1:0-91883 GCF_964263955.1 Coregonus lavaretus | reverse complement strand
ACAGACATACAGACAGACAGACAGACAACCAACACGCTGCGAACAGAAGGCTCTATTCCCTCTCTTCTCTATTTCTATTTCTATTCCCTCTATAGGGCATCACTTTGACCAGAGCCAATAAGGTGAACCCAAGGAACACTCAAGTGTTTTAGAGTTGTAGCTTCCTCCCTCTACAACCTCTTACAGCCCCCTGAGTTATAACTTCTACTGCAGCCCTCCTGTCCCTGAGTTATAACTCCTACTGCAGCCCTCCTGTCCCTGAGTTATAACTCCTACTGCAGCCCTCCTGTCCCTGAGTTATAACTCCTACTGCAGCCCTCCTGTCCCTGAGTTATAACTCCTACTGCAGCCCTCCTGTCCCTGAGTTATAACTCCTACTGCAGCCCTCCTGTCCCTGAGTTATAACTCCTACTGCAGCCCTCCTGTCCCTGAGTTATAACTCCTACTGCAGCCCTCCTGTCCCTGAGTTATAACTCCTACTGCAGCCCTCCTGTCCCAGAGTTATAACTCCTACTGCAGCCCTCCTGTCCCTGAGTTATAACTCCTACTGCAGCCCTCCTGTCCCTGAGTTATAACTCCTACTGCAGCCCTCCTGGCCCTGAGTTATAACTCCTACTGCAGCCCTCCTGTCCCTGAGTTATAACTCCTACTGCAGCCCTCCTGTCCCTGAGTTATAACTCCTACTGCAGCCCACCTGTCCCTGAGTTATAACTCCTACTGCAGCCCTCCTGTCCCTGAGTTATAACTCCTACTGCAGCCCTCCTGTCCCTGAGTTATAACTCCTACTGCAGCCCTCCTGTCCCTGAGTTATAACTCCTACTGCAGCCCTCCTGTCCCTGAGTTATATCTCCTACTGCAGCCCTCCTGTCCCTGAGTTATAACTCCTACTGCAGCCCTCCTGTCCCTGAGTTATAACTCCTACTGCAGCCCTCCTGTCCCTGAGTTATAACTCCTACTGCAGCCCTCCTGTCCCTGAGTTATAACTCCTACTGCAGCCCTCCTGTCCCTGAGTTATAATTCCTACTGCAGCCCTCCTGTCCCTGAGTTATAACTCCTACTGCAGCCCTCCTGTCCCTGAGTTATAATTCCTACTGCAGCCCTCCTGTCCCTGAGTTATAACTCCTACTGCAGCCCTCCTGTCCCTGAGTTATAACTCCTACTGCAGCCCTCCTGTCCCTGAGTTATAACTCCTACTGCAGCCCTCCTGTCCCTGAGTTATAACTCCTACTGCAGCCCTCCTGTCCCTGAGTTATAACTCCTACTGCAGCCCTCCTGTCCCTGAGTTATAACTCCTACTGCAGCCCTCCTGTCCCTGAGTTATAACTCCTACTGCAGCCCTCCTGTCCCTGAGTTATAACTCCTACTGCAGCCCTCCTGTCCCTGAGTTATAATTCCTACTGCAGCCCTCCTGTCCCTGAGTTATAATTCCTACTGCAGCCCTCCTGTCCCTGATTTATAACTCCTACTGCAGCCCTCCTGTCACTGAGTTATAACTCCTACTGCAGATTCATATTAAATGGAGGTACAGTACGGAGAGCCAACAGGGACACAAAACAAGCCAGCAGAGCCAGGTGGACAGACCTGATAATGTGACAGTCATCCATCCATGCTTAGACGAGATCCATGTTAGAGAGCCATATTAGAGATCCAGGCTTTAGACCAGAGCCATGTTAGAGATCCAGGCTTTAGACCAGAGCCATGTTAGAGATCCAGGCTTTAGACCAGAGCCATATTAGAGATCCAGGCTTTAGACCAGAGCCAAAGGGAGATTTAGACATTTTAGTCATTTAGCAGACGCTCTTATCAAGAGCAACTTACAGTTAGTGAGTGCATAAATGTATTTCTTTATCCTTTTTTTTCTTCTCTTTTTTTTTAAATACTGCCCCCCCGTGGGAAACGAACCCACAACCCTGGCTTTGCAAGCACCATGCTCTACCAACTGAGCTACAGGGGGCAATGAAGGGACAGATTTGAGGGTCATGAAGGGACAGAGGTGGTGGTTGGATGGAGAGAGGGACAAAACACAGCCATGTCCACTGACAGACAGACAGACAGACAGACAGACAGACAGACAGACAGACAGACAGACAGACAGACAGACAGACAGACAGGTCCACAGACAGACAGACAGACAGGTCCACAGACAGACAGACAGACAGACAGACAGACAGACAGACAGACAGACAGACAGACAGACAGACAGACAGACAGACAGACAGACAGACAACACGCTGCGAACAGAAGTCTCTATTCCCTCTCTTCTCTATTTCTATTTCTATTCCCTCTATAGGGCATCACTTTGACCAGAGCCAATAAGGTGAACCCAAGGAACACTCAAGTGTTTTAGAGTTGTAGCTTCCTCCCCCTACAACCTCTTACAGCCCCCTGAGTTATAACTTCTACTGCAGCCCTCCTGTCCCTGAGTTATAACTCCTACTGCAGCCCTCCTGTCCCTGAGTTATAACTCCTACTGCAGCCCTCCTGTCCCTGAGTTATAACTCCTACTGCAGCCCTCCTGGCCCTGAGTTATAACTCCTACTGCAGCCCTCCTGTCCCTGAGTTATAACTCCTACTGCAGCCCTCCTGTCCCTGAGTTATAACTCCTACTGCAGCCCTCCTGTCCCTGAGTTATAACTCCTACTGCAGCCCTCCTGTCCCTGAGTTATAACTCCTACTGCAGCCCTCCTGTCCCTGAGTTATAACTCCTACTGCAGCCCTCCTGTCCCTGAGTTATAACTCCTACTGCAGCCCTCCTGTCCCTGAGTTATAACTCCTACTGCAGCCCTCCTGTCCCTGAGTTATAACTCCTACTGCAGCCCTCCTGTCCCTGAGTTATAACTCCTACTGCAGCCCTCCTGTCCCTGAGTTATAACTCCTACTGCAGCCCTCCTGTCCCAGAGTTATAACTCCTACTGCAGCCCTCCTGTCCCTGAGTTATAACTCCTACTGCAGCCCTCCTGTCCCTGAATTATAACTCCTACTGCAGCCCTCCTGTCCCAGAGTTATAACTCCTACTGCAGCCCTCCTGTCCCTGAGTTATAACTCCTACTGCAGCCCTCCTGTCCCTGAGTTATAACTACTACTGCAGCCCACCTGTCCCTGAGTTATAACTCCTACTGCAGCCCTCCTGTCCCTGAGTTATAACTCCTACTGCAGCCCTCCTGTCCCTGAGTTATAACTCCTACTGCAGCCCTCCTGTCCCTGAGTTATAACTCCTACTGCAGCCCTCCTGTCCCTGAGTTATATCTCCTACTGCAGCCCTCCTGTCCCTGAGTTATAACTCCTACTGCAGCCCTCCTGTCCCTGAGTTATAACTCCTACTGCAGCCCTCCTGTCCCTGAGTTATAACTCCTACTGCAGCCCTCCTGTCCCTGAGTTATAACTCCTACTGCAGCCCTCCTGTCCCTGAGTTATAATTCCTACTGCAGCCCTCCTGTCCCTGAGTTATAACTCCTACTGCAGCCCTCCTGTCCCTGAGTTATAATTCCTACTGCAGCCCTCCTGTCCCTGAGTTATAACTCCTACTGCAGCCCTCCTGTCCCTGAGTTATAACTCCTACTGCAGCCCTCCTGTCCCTGAGGTATAACTCCTACTGCAGCCCTCCTGTCCCTGAGTTATAATTCCTACTGCAGCCCTCCTGTCCCTGAGTTATAATTCCTACTGCAGCCCTCCTGTCCCTGATTTATAACTCCTACTGCAGCCCTCCTGTCACTGAGTTATAACTCCTACTGCAGATTCATATTAAATGGAGGTACAGTACGGAGAGCCAACAGGGACACAAAACAAGCCAGCAGAGCCAGGTGGACAGACCTGATAATGTGACAGTCATCCATCCATGCTTAGACGAGATCCATGTTAGAGAGCCATATTAGAGATCCAGGCTTTAGACTAGAGCCATATTAGAGATCCAGGCTTTAGACCAGAGCCATATTAGAGATCCAGGCTTTAGACCAGAGCCATATTAGAGATCCAGGCTTTAGACCAGAGCCATATTAGAGATCCAGGCTTTAGACCAGAGCCAAAGGGAGATTTAGACATTTTAGTCATTTAGCAGACGCTCTTATCAAGAGCAACTTACAGTTAGTGAGTGCATAAATGTATTTCTTTATCCTTTTTTTTCTTCTCTTTTTTTTTAAATACTGCCCCCCCGTGGGAAACGAACCCACAACCCTGGCTTTGCAAGCACCATGCTCTACCAACTGAGCTACAGGGGGCCATGAAGGGACAGATTTGAGGGTCATGAAGGGACAGAGGTGGTGGTTGGATGGAGAGAGGGACAAAACACAGCCATGTCCACTGACAGACAGACAGACAGACAGACAGACAGACAGACAGACAGACAGACAGACAGACAGACAGACAGACAGACAGACAGACAGGTCCACAGACAGACAGACAGACAGACAGACAGACAGACAGACAGACAGACAGACAGACAGACAGACAGACAGACAGACAGACAGACAGACAGACAGACAGACAGACAGACAGACAGACAGACAGACAGACAGACAGACAACACGCTGCGAACAGAAGTCTCTATTCCCTCTCTTCTCTATTTCTATTTCTATTCCCTCTATAGGGCATCACTTTGACCAGAGCCAATAAGGTGAACCCAAGGAACACTCAAGTGTTTTAGAGTTGTAGCTTCCTCCCCCTACAACCTCTTACAGCCCCCTGAGTTATAACTTCTACTGCAGCCCTCCTGTCCCTGAGTTATAACTCCTACTGCAGCCCTCCTGTCCCTGAGTTATAACTCCTACTGCAGCCCTCCTGTCCCTGAGTTATAACTCCTACTGCAGCCCTCCTGGCCCTGAGTTATAACTCCTACTGCAGCCCTCCTGTCCCTGAGTTATAACTCCTACTGCAGCCCTCCTGTCCCTGAGTTATAACTCCTACTGCAGCCCTCCTGTCCCTGAGTTATAACTCCTACTGCAGCCCTCCTGTCCCTGAGTTATAACTCCTACTGCAGCCCTCCTGTCCCTGAGTTATAACTCCTACTGCAGCCCTCCTGTCCCTGAGTTATAACTCCTACTGCAGCCCTCCTGTCCCTGAGTTATAACTCCTACTGCAGCCCTCCTGTCCCTGAGTTATAACTCCTACTGCAGCCCTCCTGTCCCTGAGTTATAACTCCTACTGCAGCCCTCCTGTCCCTGAGTTATAACTCCTACTGCAGCCCTCCTGTCCCAGAGTTATAACTCCTACTGCAGCCCTCCTGTCCCTGAGTTATAACTCCTACTGCAGCCCTCCTGTCCCTGAGTTATAACTCCTACTGCAGCCCTCCTGGCCCTGAGTTATAACTCCTACTGCAGCCCTCCTGTCCCTGAGTTATAACTCCTACTGCAGCCCTCCTGTCCCTGAGTTATAACTCCTACTGCAGCCCACCTGTCCCTGAGTTATAACTCCTACTGCAGCCCTCCTGTCCCTGAGTTATAACTCCTACTGCAGCCCTCCTGTCCCTGAGTTATAACTCCTACTGCAGCCCTCCTGTCCCTGAGTTATAACTCCTACTGCAGCCCTCCTGTCCCTGAGTTATATCTCCTACTGCAGCCCTCCTGTCCCTGAGTTATAACTCCTACTGCAGCCCTCCTGTCCCTGAGTTATAACTCCTACTGCAGCCCTCCTGTCCCTGAGTTATAACTCCTACTGCAGCCCTCCTGTCCCTGAGTTATAACTCCTACTGCAGCCCTCCTGTCCCTGAGTTATAACTCCTACTGCAGCCCTCCTGTCCCTGAGTTATAATTCCTACTGCAGCCCTCCTGTCCCTGATTTATAACTCCTACTGCAGCCCTCCTGTCCCTGAGTTATAATTCCTACTGCAGCCCTCCTGTCCCTGAGTTATAACTCCTACTGCAGCCCTCCTGTCCCTGAGTTATAATTCCTACTGCAGCCCTCCTGTCCCTGAGTTATAACTCCTACTGCAGCCCTCCTGTCCCTGAGTTATACTTCCTACTGCAGCCCTCCTGTCCCTGAGTTATAACTCCTACTGCAGCCCTCCTGTCCCTGAGTTATAATTCCTACTGCAGCCCTCCTGTCCCTGAGTTATAACTCCTACTGCAGCCCTCCTGTCCCTGAGTTATAACTCCTACTGCAGCCCTCCTGTCCCTGAGTTATAACCACTACTGCAGCCCTCCTGTCCCTGATTTATAACTCCTACTGCAGCCCTCCTGTCCCTGATTTATAACTCCTACTGCAGCCCTCCTGTCCCTGATTTATAATTCCTACTGCAGCCCTCCTGTCCCTGATTTATAACTCCTACTGCAGCCCTCCTGTCCCTGAGTTATAACTCCTACTGCAGCCCTCCTGTCCCTGAGTTATAATTCCTACTGCAGTCCTCCTGTCCCTGATTTATAACTCCTACTGCAGATTCATATTAAATGGAGGTACAGTACGGAGAGCCAACAGGGACACAAAACAAGCCAGCAGAGCCAGGTGGACAGACCTGATAATGTGACAGTCATCCATCCATGCTTAGACGAGATCCATGTTAGAGAGCCATATTAGAGATCCAGGCTTTAGACTAGAGCCATATTAGAGATCCAGGCTTTAGACTAGAGCCATATTAGAGATCCAGGCTTTAGACCAGAGCCATATTAGAGATCCAGGCTTTAGACCAGAGCCATATTAGAGATCCAGGCTTTAGACCAGAGCCATATTAGAGATCCAGGCTTTAGACCAGAGCCATATTAGAGATCCAGGCTTTAGACCAGAGCCAAAGGGAGATTTAGACATTTTAGTCATTTAGCAGACGCTCTTATCAAGAGCAACTTACAGTTAGTGAGTGCATAAATGTATTTCTTTATCCTTTTTTTTCTTCTCTTTTTTTTAAAATACTGCCCCCCCGTGGGAAACGAACCCACAACCCTGGCTTTGCAAGCACCATGCTCTACCAACTGAGCTACAGGGGGCCATGAAGGGACAGATTTGAGGGTCATGAAGGGACAGAGGTGGTGGTTGGATGGAGAGAGGGACAAAACACAGCCATGTCCACTGACAGACAGACAGACAGACAGACAGACAGACAGACAGACAGACAGACAGACAGACAGACAGACAGACAGACAGACAGACAGACAACCAACACGCTGCGAACAGAAGGCTCTATTCCCTCTCTTCTCTATTTCTATTTCTATTCCCTCTATAGGGCATCACTTTGACCAGAGCCAATAAGGTGAACCCAAGGAACACTCAAGTGTTTTAGAGTTGTAGCTTCCTCCCTCTACAACCTCTTACAGCCCCCTGAGTTATAACTTCTACTGCAGCCCTCCTGTCCCTGAGTTATAACTCCTACTGCAGCCCTCCTGTCCCTGAGTTATAACTCCTACTGCAGCCCTCCTGTCCCTGAGTTATAACTCCTACTGCAGCCCTCCTGTCCCTGAGTTATAACTCCTACTGCAGCCCTCCTGTCCCTGAGTTATAACTCCTACTGCAGCCCTCCTGTCCCTGAGTTATAACTCCTACTGCAGCCCTCCTGTCCCTGAGTTATAACTCCTACTGCAGCCATCCTGTCCCTGAGATATAACTCCTACTGCAGCCCTCCTGTCCCTGAGTTATAACTCCTACTGCAGCCCTCCTGTCCCTGAGTTATAACTTCTACTGCAGCCCTCCTGTCCCTGAGTTATAACTCCTACTGCAGCCCTCCTGTCCCTGAGTTATAACTTCTACTGCAGCCCTCCTGTCCCTGAGTTATAACTTCTACTGCAGCCCTCCTGTCCCTGAGTTATAACTCCTACTGCAGCCCTCCTGTCCCTGAGTTATAACTCCTACTGCAGCCCTCTTGTCCCTGAGTTATAACTCCTACTGCAGCCCTCCTGTCCCTGAGTTATAACTCCTACTGCAGCCCTCCTGTCCCTGAGTTATAACTCCTACTGCAGCCCTCCTGTCCCTGAGTTATAACTCCTACTGCAGCCCTCCTGTCCCTGAGTTATAACTCCTACTGCAGCCCTCCTGTCCCTGAGTTATAACTGCTACTGCAGCCCTCCTGTCCCTGAGTTATAACTCCTACTGCAGCCCTCCTGTCCCTGAGTTATAACTCCTACTGCAGCCCTCCTGTCCCTGAGTTATAACTCCTATTGCAGCCCTCCTGTCCCTGAGTTATAACTCCTACTGCAGCCCTCCTGTCCCTGAGTTATAACTCCTACTGCAGCCCTCCTGTCCCTGAGTTATAACTCCTACTGCAGCCCTCCTGTCCCTGAGTTATAACTCCTACTGCAGCCATCCTGTCCCTGAGATATAACTCCTACTGCAGCCCTCCTGTCCCTGAGTTATAACTCCTACTGCAGCCCTCCTGTCCCTGAGTTATAACTTCTACTGCAGCCCTCCTGTCCCTGAGTTATAACTCCTACTGCAGCCCTCCTGTCCCTGAGTTATAACTTCTACTGCAGCCCTCCTGTCCCTGAGTTATAACTTCTACTGCAGCCCTCCTGTCCCTGAGTTATAACTCCTACTGCAGCCCTCCTGTCCCTGAGTTATAACTCCTACTGCAGCCCTCTTGTCCCTGAGTTATAACTCCTACTGCAGCCCTCCTGTCCCTGAGTTATAACTCCTACTGCAGCCCTCCTGTCCCTGAGTTATAACTCCTACTGCAGCCCTCCTGTCCCTGAGTTATAACTCCTACTGCAGCCCTCCTGTCCCTGAGTTATAACTCCTACTGCAGCCCTCCTGTCCCTGAGTTATAACTCCTACTGCAGCCCTCCTGTCCCTGAGTTATAACTCCTACTGCAGCCCTCCTGTCCCTGAGTTATAACTCCTACTGCAGCCCTCCTGTCCCTGAGTTATAACTCCTACTGCAGCCATCCTGTCCCTGAGATATAACTCCTACTGCAGCCCTCCTGTCCCTGAGTTATAACTCCTACTGCAGCCCTCCTGTCCCTGAGTTATAACTTATACTGCAGCCCTCCTGTCCCTGAGTTATAACTCCTACTGCAGCCCTCCTGTCCCTGAGTTATAACTTCTACTGCAGCCCTCCTGTCCCTGAGTTATAACTTCTACTGCAGCCCTCCTGTCCCTGAGTTATAACTCCTACTGCAGCCCTCCTGTCCCTGAGTTATAACTTCTACTGCAGCCCTCCTGTCCCTGAGTTATAACTCCTACTGCAGCCCTCCTGTCCCTGAGTTATAACTTCTACTGCAGCCCTCCTGTCCCTGAGTTATAACTTCTACTGCAGCCCTCCTGTCCCTGAGTTATAACTCCTACTGCAGCCCTCCTGTCCCTGAGTTATAACTCCTACTGCAGCCCTCCTGTCCCTGAGTTATAACTCCTACTGCAGCCCTCTTGTCCCTGAGTTATAACTCCTACTGCAGCCCTCCTGTCCCTGAGTTATAACTCCTACTGCAGCCCTCCTGTCCCTGAGTTATAACTCCTACTGCAGCCCACCTGTCCCTGAGTTATAACCACTACTGCAGCCCTCCTGTCCCTGAGTTATAACTCCTACTGCAGCCCTCCTGTCCCTGAGTTATAACTCCTACTGCAGCCCACCTGTCCCTGAGTTATAACTCCTACTGCAGCCCTCCTGTCCCTGAGTTATAACTTCTACTGCAGCCCTCCTGTCCCTGAGTTATAACTCCTACTGCAGCCCTCCTGTCCCTGAGGTATAACTCCTACTGCAGCCCTCCTGTCCCTGAGAGCCCAGCAGAGCCAGCCAACCAGAGTAGTAACAGAGCACAGCAGAGCCAGCCAGCCAGACAGAGTAGAAACAGAGCCCAGCAGAGCCAGCCAGGCAGAGCAGAAACAGAGCCCAGCAGAGCCAGCCAGGCAGAGCAGAAACAGAGCCCAGCAGAGCCAGCAAGGCAGAGCAGAAACAGAGCCCAGCAGAGCCAGCCAGGCAGAGCAGAAACAGAGCCCAGCAGAGCCAGCCAGGCAGAGCAGAAACAGAGCCCAGCAGAGCCAGCCAGGCAGAGCAGAAACAGTGCCCAGCAGAGCCAGCCAGGCAGAGCAGAAACAGAGCCCAGCAGAGCCAGCCAGGCAGAGCAGAAACAGAGCCCAGCAGAGCCAGCCAGGCAGAGCAGAAACAGAGCCCAGCAGAGCCAGACTGGAAGTATATTTCAGCAGAGAAACTAACATGTTGGTATATTTAGTTGACAAATGAAACAATTCCCAACTGCTGGATACAAATAGTCTGTTCAGCAGGTTAATTCTCTGACTCAACCCCCTTAACCCTCCTCCTTTAACCCTCCCCCTCAGCATACCCCCTCAGCCCTCCTCCGTAACCCTCCTCCTTAGCCCCCCTCATTTTCCAGTGTCCGTCATAGGGAGTGGCACTGGAAAACTGAGCAAATAGTGGTAGGGAGAGATAAATAACCCTATGGAATGGGACATTTTGTGTATGGGTGGTCTCTGTAGCTCAGCTGGTAGAGCACGGCGCTTGTAACGCCAAGGTAGTGGGTTCGATCCCCGGGACCACCCATACACAAAAAATGTATGCACGCATGACTGTAAGTCGCTTTGGATAAAAGCGTCTGCTAAATGGCATATATATTATTATTATTATTATCACATCAATACATCACTAGTGGTAGGGAGAGATAAATAACCCTATGGAATGGGACATCAATACATCACTAGTGGTAGGGAGAGATAAATAACCCTATGGAATGGGACATCACTACATCACTAGTGGTAGGGAGAGATAAATAACCCTATGGAATGGGACATCAATACATCACTAGTGGTAGGGAGAGATAAATAACCCTATGGAATGGGACATCACTACATCACTAGTGGTAGGGAGATAAATAACCCTATGGAATGGGACATCACTACATCACTAGTGGTAGGGAGATAAATAACCCTATGGAATGGGACATCACTACATCACTAGTGGTAGGGAGAGATAAATAACCCTATGGAATGGGACATCACTACATCACTAGTGGTAGGGAGAGATAAATAACCATATGGAATGGGACATCACTACATCACTAGTGGTAGGGAGAGATAAATAACCCTATGGAATGGGACATCACTACATCACTAGTGGTAGGGAGAGATAAATAACCCTATGGAATGGGACATCACTACATCACTAGTGGTAGGGAGAGATAAATAACCCTATGGAATGGGACATCACTACATCACTAGTGGTAGGGAGAGATAAATAACCCTATGGAATGGGACATCACTACATCACTAGTGGTAGGGAGAGATAAATAACCCTATGGAATGGGACATCACTACATCACTAGTGGTAGGGAGAGATAAATAACCCTATGGAATGGGACATCACTACATCACTAGTGGTAGGGAGAGATAAATAACCCTATGGAATGGGACATCACTACATCACTAGTGGTAGGGAGAGATAAATAACCCTATGGAATGGGACATCACTACATCACTAGTGGTAGGGAGAGATAAATAACCCTATGGAATGGGACATCACTACATCACTAGTGGTAGGGAGAGATAAATAACCCTATGGAATGGGACATCACTACATCACTAGTGGTAGGGAGAGATAAATAACCCTATGGAATGGGACATCACTACATCACTAGTGGTAGGGAGAGATAAATAACCCTATGGAATGGGACATCACTACATCACTAGTGGTAGGGAGAGATAAATAACCCTATGGAATGGGACATCACTACATCACTAGTGGTAGGGAGAGATAAATAACCCTATGGAATGGGACATCACTACATCACTAGTGGTAGGGAGAGATAAATAACCCTATGGAATGGGACATCACTACATCACTAGTGGTAGGGAGAGATAAATAACCCTATGGAATGGGACATCACTACATCACTAGTGGTAGGGAGAGATAAATAACCCTATGGAATGGGACATCACTACATCACTAGTGGTAGGGAGAGATAAATAACCCTATGGAATGGGACATCACTACATCACTAGTGGTAGGGAGAGATAAATAACCCTATGGAATGGGACATCACTACATCACTAGTGGTAGGGAGAGATAAATAACCCTATGGAATGGGACATCACTACATCACTAGTGGTAGGGAGAGATAAATAACCCTATGGAATGGGACATCACTACATCACTAGTGGTAGGGAGAGATAAATAACCCTATGGAATGGGACATCACTACATCACTAGTGGTAGGGAGAGATAAATAACCCTATGGAATGGGACATCACTACATCACTAGTGGTAGGGAGAGATAAATAACCCTATGGAATGGGACATCACTACATCACTAGTGGTAGGGAGAGATAAATAACCCTATGGAATGGGACATCACTACATCACTAGTGGTAGGGAGAGATAAATAACCCTATGGAATGGGACATCACTACATCACTAGTGGTAGGGAGAGATAAATAACCCTATGGAATGGGACATCACTACATCACTAGTGGTAGGGAGAGATAAATAACCCTATGGAATGGGACATCACTACATCACTAGTGGTAGGGAGAGATAAATAACCCTATGGAATGGGACATCACTACATCACTAGTGGTAGGGAGAGATAAATAACCCTATGGAATGGGACATCACTACATCACTAGTGGTAGGGAGAGATAAATAACCCTATGGAATGGGACATCACTACATCACTAGTGGTAGGGAGAGATAAATAACCCTATGGAATGGGACATCACTACATCACTAGTGGTAGGGAGAGATAAATAACCCTATGGAATGGGACATCACTACATCACTAGTGGTAGGGAGAGATAAATAACCCTATGGAATGGGACATCACTACATCACTAGTGGTAGGGAGAGATAAATAACCCTATGGAATGGGACATCACTACATCACTAGTGGTAGGGAGAGATAAATAACCCTATGGAATGGGACATCACTACATCACTAGTGGTAGGGAGAGATAAATAACCCTATGGAATGGGACATCACTACATCACTAGTGGTAGGGAGAGATAAATAACCCTATGGAATGGGACATCACTACATCACTAGTGGTAGGGAGAGATAAATAACCCTATGGAATGGGACATCACTACATCACTAGTGGTAGGGAGAGATAAATAACCCTATGGAATGGGACATCACTACATCACTAGTGGTAGGGAGAGATAAATAACCCTATGGAATGGGACATCACTACATCACTAGTGGTAGGGAGAGATAAATAACCCTATGGAATGGGACATCACTACATCACTAGTGGTAGGGAGAGATAAATAACCCTATGGAATGGGACATCACTACATCACTAGTGGTAGGGAGAGATAAATAACCCTATGGAATGGGACATCACTACATCACTAGTGGTAGGGAGAGATAAATAACCCTATGGAATGGGACATCACTACATCACTAGTGGTAGGGAGAGATAAATAACCCTATGGAATGGGACATCACTACATCACTAGTGGTAGGGAGAGATAAATAACCCTATGGAATGGGACATCACTACATCACTAGTGGTAGGGAGAGATAAATAACCCTATGGAATGGGACATCACTACATCACTAGTGGTAGGGAGAGATAAATAACCCTATGGAATGGGACATCACTACATCACTAGTGGTAGGGAGAGATAAATAACCCTATGGAATGGGACATCACTACATCACTAGTGGTAGGGAGAGATAAATAACCCTATGGAATGGGACATCACTACATCACTAGTGGTAGGGAGAGATAAATAACCCTATGGAATGGGACATCACTACATCACTAGTGGTAGGGAGAGATAAATAACCCTATGGAATGGGACATCACTACATCACTAGTGGTAGGGAGAGATAAATAACCCTATGGAATGGGACATCACTACATCACTAGTGGTAGGGAGAGATAAATAACCCTATGGAATGGGACATCACTACATCACTAGTGGTAGGGAGAGATAAATAACCCTATGGAATGGGACATCACTACATCACTAGTGGTAGGGAGAGATAAATAACCCTATGGAATGGGACATCACTACATCACTAGTGGTAGGGAGAGATAAATAACCCTATGTAATGGGACATCAATACATCACTAGTGGTAGGGAGATAAATAACCCTATGGAATGGGACATCACTACATCACTAGTGGTAGGGAGATAAATAACCCTATGGAATGGGACATCACTACATCACTAGTGGTAGGGAGAGATAAATGTCCCTATGGAATGGGACATCACTACATCACTAGTGGTAGGGAGATAAATAACCCTATGGAATGGGACATCACTACATCACTAGTGGTAGGGAGATAAATAACCCTATGGAATGGGACATCACTACATCACTAGTGGTAGGGAGAGATAAATGTCCCTATGGAATGGGACATCACTACATCACTAGTGGTAGGGAGAGATAAATGTCCCTATGGAATGGGACATCAATACATCACTAGTGGTAGGGAGAGATAAATAACCCTATGGAATGGGACATCACTACATCACTAGTGGTAGGGAGAGATAAATAACCCTATGGAATGGGACATCACTACATCACTAGTGGTAGGGAGAGATAAATAACCCTATGGAATGGGACATCACTACATCACTAGTGGTAGGGAGATAAATAACCCTATGGAATGGGACATCACTACATCACTAGTGGTAGGGAGAGATAAATAACCCTATGGAATGGGACATCACTACATCACTAGTGGTAGGGAGAGATAAATAACCCTATGGAATGGGACATCACTACATCACTAGTGGTAGGGAGAGATAAATAACCCTATGGAATGGGACATCACTACATCACTAGTGGTAGGGAGAGATAAATAACCCTATGGAATGGGACATCACTATATCACTAGTGGTAGGGAGAGATAAATAACCCTATGGAATGAGACATCACTACATCACTAGTGGTAGGGAGATAAATAACCCTATGGAATGGGACATCACTACATCACTAGTGGTAGGGAGATAAATAACCCTATGGAATGGGACATCACTACATCACTAGTGGTAGGGAGAGATAAATAACCCTATGGAATGGGACATCACCACATCACTAGTGGTAGGGAGAGATAAATAACCCTATGGAATGGGACATCACTACATCACTAGTGGTAGGGAGATAAATAACCCTATGGAATGGGACATCACTATATATTTCTTGCTCATCAGAGAGCCTACCACCTAATTCATTGACCATGAGCAAAGTGTTTTTCACAATGTCTGTACTGGCGGCAGTAATAGCTTTCCTTCTACACTGCCTTCAGAAAGTATTCACACCCCTTGACTTTTTCACATTTTGTTGTGTTACAGCCTGAATTTAAAATGGATTCAATTTAGATTTTGAGTCACCGGCCTACACCCAATACTCCATAATATCAAAGTGGAATTATGTTTTCAATTTTTTTAAACAAATGAATATAACTTAAAAGCTGAAATTTCTTGAGTCAATAAGTATTTAACCATTTTCTTGTGGCAAGCTTAAATAAGTTCAGGAGTAAAAATGTACTTAACAAGTCACACAATAAATTGCAAGGACTCACTGTGTGCAATAATAGTGTTTAAAATTATTTTTGAATGACTACCTCATCTCTCTACCCCACACATACAATTATCTGTAAGGTCCTTCAGTCGAGCAGTGAGTGTTAAACACAGATTCAACCACTAACACCAGGGAGGTTTTCCAATGCCTCACAAAGAAGAGAACCTATTGGTGGAAGGGTAAAAAAAAAATCTGACATTGAATATCCCTTTGATAATGGTGAAGTTATGAATTACACTGTGAATGGTGTATCAATACACCCAATCACTACAAAGATACAGGCGTCCTTCCTAACTCAGTTGCTGGGTTTAATGACTGTGATAGGAAAAAACTGAGGATGGATTAACAACATTGTAGTTACTCCACAATACTACCCTAAATGACAGAGATAAAAAAGGAAGTCTGTACAGAATACAAATATTCCAAAACATGCATCCTGTTTGCAATAAGGCACTGAAATAAAACTGCAAAAAATGTGGCAAAGAAATGAACTTGATGTCCTGAATACAAAGCGGTATGTTTGGGGCAAATCCAACACAACACATCATTAAGTGCCACTCTTCATGTTTTAAAGCATGGTGGTGGATGCATCATGTTATGGGTATGCTTGTCATCGGCAAGAACTAGGGAGTTTTTTAGGACAAAAATAAATGGAATAGAGCTTAGCACAGGCAAAATCCTAGAGGAAAATCTGCTCAGTCTGCTTTCCACCAGACACTGGGAGATGAATTCACCTTTCAGCAGGACAATAACCTAAAACACACGGCCAAATATACACTGGAGTTGCTTACCAAGACAACACGGAAGTGGCCTTGTTACAATTTTGACTTAAATCGGCTTGAAGATCTATGGCAAGACTTGGCTGTCTAGCAATTATCAACAACCAACTTGACACAGCTTGAATAATATTTTTAAGAAAAATGTGCAATTGTACAATCCAGGTGTGCAAAGCTCTTAGAGACTTGCCCAGAAAGACTCACCTGTAATCACTGCCAAAGGTCATTCTAACATGGGTGCTTGGCTATAAAAAGCCAACTGACATTTACTCCTGAGGTGCTGACCTGTTGCACCCTATACAACCACTGTGATTATTATTTGACCTTGCTGGTCATCTATGAACGTTTGAACATCTTGAAGAACGATCAGGCTTTGTTACGAACCCCGTGGCTTTAAAAGTCTAGGTTGGATAGAAAAGAGACTCATGCTAATTAGAATATTGCCAAGGAACAGTGAGAACAAAAATACGCCGACAACCAAAAAGCTACCGTCAAACACAACAATGTTTATTATAAACACACGGTAAAGGTTTGGGGAAAAGGGGCTGAGCTGGACCCAAGGAATGAAACAATAATGTCAAAAACCCCTAAACTGATCTTGCCTGCCTCAAGAACCGCTATGCTTACTACTAACTACACAAAAATAACTTTTCCCCAAAAAATAAAAAATTTGCGAACATGTCCAATAACGTTTTCACTTAGTCATTATGGGGTGTTGTGTGTAGATGGGTGATTTCAGGCTGTAATACAACCAAATGTGGAATAAGTCAAGGGTTATGAAGACTTTCTGAAGGCCCTGTATTTCTCATGCAACAACCATATGAGAACAGTAAAACAACAACGTGCCTGTAATGCACTGATTTAGTGTTAGTCATTTTGACAAAAATATCAAATAAGTCTTAGTCACGTTTTTGTCTTTTGAATAATAATTGAGTCATGATTTTTGTCGAATTTATGAAAACACTGGGCCATTTTGATCAACTAAATGTTTTAGTCACATTTAATCACATTACATTTGTATTGCCTCATTAACCTATAGTTAATCTATCTGCAATATTAAAGCTGATAAATAAAAATAAAAACTATAGTTAACATAAATCACTGACTTCCATGTGCACAAACCTACCAACATATTGTTCTGCATGACACCCTGTTCTCTTCCCAACTGCAGAAACATGACAACCATATAGAAGAATATAGAAGAATTATCTAGCCATGTAAATTCCTAAGTCATAGTGCACACAGTGAGCTCCAAAAGTATTGGGACAGTGACACATTTCTTGTTGTTTTGGCTCTGTACTCCAGCACTTTGGATTTCAAATTATATAATGACTATGAGGTTAAAGTACAGACTGTCAGCTTACATTTGAGGGTATTTTCATCCATTTTGTGTTAACTATTTAGAAATGACAGTGCTTTCTGTAATAGTCCCCACATTTTAGGGGAGTGGAGGAGTGGAAGAGGACTCTAGTGGCAACCTGTGAAGCTCTGGTGAACTCCATGCCCAAGAGTGTTAAGGCAGTGCTGGAAAATGATGGTGGCCACACAAAATATTGACACTTTGGGCCCAATTTGGACATTTTCACTTAGGGGTGTACTTACTTTTGCTGCCAGCGGTTTAGACATTAATGGCTGTGTGTTGAGTTATTTTGAGGGGACAGCAAATTTACACTGTTATACAAGCTGTACAATCACTACTTTACATTGTAGCAAAGTGTCATTTCTTCAGTGTTGTCACATGAAAAGATATACTCAAATATTTACAGAAATGTGAGGGGTGTACTCCCTTTTGTGAGATACTGTACATGCTACACAGCTTCAGTGTTTCTACAGTCATTATCATAGATACTAATGATCTACAAACAAGTTACAATATATTAAGGTCAATATTCCCTTAAATACTATTAGTATTTACCATAGATTCAAGTCATCATTAACCAAACAAAAAGCCCCAATGATCACTTTTCAGTCTCTGTACATTGAGATCTCTTGATATGTTATAGAGGGAACCACGGGGAAACCCCTAGGAGGGTTAGGAGGAGAGATGTTATAGAGGGAACCATGACGAAACCCCTAGGAGGGTTAGGAGGAGAGATGTTATAGAGGGAACCATGAGGAAACCCCTAGGAGGGTTAGGAGGAGAGATGTTATAGAGGGAACCATGAGGAAACCCCTAGGAGGGTTAGGAGGAGAGATGTTATAGAGGGAACCATGACGAAACCCCTAGGAGGGTTAGGAGGAGAGATGTTATAGAGGGAACCATGACGAAACCCCTAGGAGGGTTAGGAGGAGAGATGTTATAGAGGGAACCATGAGGAAACCCCTAGGAGGGTTAGGAGGAGAGATGTTATAGAGGGAACCACGAGGAAACCCCTAGGAGGGTTAGGAGGAGAGATGTTATAGAGGGAACCATGAGGAAACCCCTAGGAGGGTTAGGAGGAGAGATGTTATAGAGGGAACCATGAGGAAACCCCTAGGAGGGTTAGGAGGAGAGATGTTATAGGAGGGTTAGGAGGAGAGATGTTATAGAGGGAACCACGAGGAAACCCCTAGGAGGGTTAGGAGGAGAGATGTTATAGGAGGGTTAGGAGGAGAGATGTTATAGAGGGAACCACGAGGAAACCCCTAGGAGGGTTAGGAGGAGAGATGTTATAGAGGGAACCATGAGGAAACCCCTAGGAGGGTTAGGAGGAGAGATGTTATAGAGGGAACCATGAGGAAACCCCTAGGAGGGTTAGGAGGAGAGATGTTATAGAGGGAACCACGAGGAAACCCCTAGGAGGGTTAGGAGGAGAGATGTTATAGAGGGAACCATGAGGAAACCCCTAGGAGGGTTAGGAGGAGAGATGTTATAGAGGGAACCATGAGGAAACCCCTAGGAGGGTTAGGAGGAGAGATGTTATAGAGGGAACCATGAGGAAACCCCTAGGAGGGTTAGGAGGAGAGATGTTATAGAGGGAACTATGAGGACACCCCTAGGAGGGTTAGGAGGAGAGATGTTATAGAGGGAACCATGAGGACACCCCTAGGAGGGTTAGGAGGAGAGATGTTATGGAGGGAACCATGAGGACACCCCTAGGAGGGTTAGGAGGAGAGGCACACACAAAAACAGTATAACACCTGTCTGCCTGTCTTGGACCTGTCTGCCTGTCTTGGACCTGTCTGCCTGTCTTGGACCTGTCTGCCTGTCTTGGACCTGTCTGCCTGTCTTGGACCTGTCTGCCTGTCTTGGACCTGTCTGCCTGTCTTGGACCTGTCTGCCTGTCTTGGACCTGTCTGCCTGTCTTGGACCTGTCTGCCTGTCTAATTATAACTGTCTATATAACCTCTATAACCTATCTATAACTATCTATATAACCTCTATAACCTATCTATAACTGTCTATATGACCTCTATATGTTAACTATAACTGTCTATATAACCTCTACATGTTAACTATAACTGTCTATATAACCTCTATAACCTATCTATAACTGTCTATATGACCTCTATATGTTATCTATAACTGTCTATATAACCTCTATATGTTAACTATAACTGTCTATATAACCTCTATATGTTAACTATAACTGTCTATATAACCTCTATAACCTATCTATAACTATCTATATAACCTCTATAACCTATCTATAACTGTCTATATAACCTCTACATGTTATCTATAACTGTCTATATAACCTCTATAACCTATCTATAACTGTCTATATGACCTCTATATGTTATCTATAACTGTCTATATAACCTCTATATGTTAACTATAACTGTCTATATAACCTCTATAACCTATCTATAACTATCTATATAACCTCTATAACCTATCTATAACTGTCTATATAACCTCTATAACCTATCTATAACTATCTATATAACCTCTATAACCTATCTATAACTGTCTATATAACCTCTATAACCTATCTATAACTGTCTATATAACCTCTATATGTTAACTATAACTGTCTATATAACCTCTATCTATAACTGTCTATATAACCTCTATATGTTAACTATAACTGTCTATATAACCTCTATAACCTATCTATAACTGTCTATATAACCTCTATATGTTAACTATAACTGTCTATATAACCTCTATCTATAACTGTCTATATAACCTCTACATGTTAACTATAACTGTCTATATAACATCTATCTATAACTGTCTATATGACCTCTATATGTTATCTATAACTGTCTATATAACCTCTATATGTTAACTATAACTGTCTATATAACCTCTATCTATAACTGTCTATATAACCTCTATATGTTAACTATAACTGTCTATATAACCTCTACATGTTAACTATAACTGTCTATATAACATCTATCTATAACTGTCTATATAACCTCTATATGTTAACTATAACTGTCTATATAACCTCTATCTATAACTGTCTATATAACCTCTACATGTTAACTATAACTGTCTATATAACATCTATCTATAACTGTCTATATAACCTCTATATGTTAACTATAACTGTCTATATAACCTCTATCTATAACTGTCTATATAACCTCTATATGTTAACTATAACTGTCTATATAACATCTATCTATAACTGTCTATATAACCTCTATATGTTAACTATATAAGTTATATGAGAACTGCATCACACCATCACCAGCCCTGCCATCCTGCCTCACTACACGGAGACCTATCAGACTCCTCTCCATGGCTCCTTGGCCACGGCGCTCCAGACTACACGGAGACCTATCAGACTCCTCTCCATGGCTCCTTGGCCACGCCGCTCCAGATGTTATGTTTGTGATAATGTGTTTTTAATTATCCTCCCTGAAGTGTGATCGCCGTAGTTCAGAATTAAAGTCCCTCTTTTTTCAATTTAACGCCTGACTGGACACATTGTCAATCTCTCTTAAGTAGCCTGTCACATTTGTTTCATAATCAATTCTCTACAGAAATATAATCATTTAAAAATGATTGGTTATCATCAATGGTGTTGCAGAGTGGAAGACTGACCATTACAACAGCCATCATCGTTAGGACTGAACACACACACACACACACACACACACACACACACACACACACACACACACACACACACACACACACACACACACACACACACACACATATATCTGTTTAGCCGATAACGCTCTCTCGAACACTTTCAGAAATCAGCTAACAGGTCTTTACAACAGGTTAGTAAAATAATGTATGAGTTGTATTAGGTTTGCAGCATAGTAATCATCCCACCAGATGGACTGTATTGTTTTCTACTATGCAGCTCTTTGTAGAAGTCTTCAAAGGGACTCTCTAACAATGTGTTGCAGGTCATTCCTCATCACTAAGTCAATGTGTTGCAGGTCATTCCTCATCACTAAGTCAATGTGTTGCAGGTCATTCCTCATCACTAAGTCAATGTGTTGCAGGTCATTCCTCATCACTAAGTCAATGTGTTGCAGGTCATTCCTCATCACTAAGTCAATGTGTTGCAGGTCATTCCTCATCACTAAGTCAATGTGTTGCTGGTCATTCCTCATCACTAAGTCAATGTGTTGCAGGTCATTCCTCATCACTAAGTCAATGTGTTGCAGGTCATTCCTCATCACTAAGTCAATGTGTTGCAGGTCATTCCTCATCACTAAGTCAATGTGTTGCAGGTCATTCCTCATCACTGAGTCAATGTGTTGCTGGTCATTCCTCATCACTAAGTCAATGTGTTGCAGGTCATTCCTCATCACTAAGTCAATGTGTTGCAGGTCATTCCTCATCACTAAGTCAATGTGTTGCAGGTCATTCCTCATCACTAAGTCAATGTGTTGCAGGTCATTCCTCATCACTAAGTCAATGTGTTGCAGGTCATTCCTCATCACTAAGTCAATGTGTTGCAGGTCATTCCTCATCACTAAGTCAATGTGTTGCAGGTCATTCCTCATCACTAAGTCAATGTGTTGCAGGTCATTCCTCATCACTAAGTCAATGTGTTGCAGGTCATTCCTCATCACTAAGTCAATGTGTTGCAGGTCATTCCTCATCACTAAGTCAATGTGTTGCAGGTCATTCCTCATCACTAAGTCAATGTGTTGCTGGTCATTCCTCATCACTAAGTCAATGTGTTGCAGGTCATTCCTCATCACTAAGTCAATGTGTTGCAGGTCATTCCTCATCACTAAGTCAATGTGTTGCAGGTCATTCCTCATCAATAAGTCAATGTGTTGCAGGTCATTCCTCATCACTAAGTCAATGTGTTGCAGGTCATTCCTCATCACTAAGTCAATGTGTTGCAGGTCATTCCTCATCACTAAGTCAATGTGTTGCAGGTCATTCCTCATCACTAAGTCAATGTGTTGCAGGTCATTCCTCATCAAAGAGTCAGCCGGACATCAGAACCATTAAAGAATCTTATTTTCCTGTTCTGTCAGAGTGTGTATCTGTGTGACTGATACAGACCACTCAAACACACACTGATACACACTGATACACACTGATACACACACTGATACACACACTGATACACACACTGATACACACTGATACACACACTGATACACACACTGATACACACTGATACACACTGATACACACTGATGCACACTGATACACACTGATACACACTGATACACACTGATACACACTGATACACACTGATACACACACTGATACACACTGATACACACTGATACACACTGATACACACTGATACACACTGATGCACACTGATACACACTGATACACACACTGATACACACACTGATACACACTGATACACACACTGATACACACTGATACACACTGATACACACACTGATACACACACTGATACACACACTGATGCACACTGATACACACACTGATACACACTGATACACACTGATACACACTGATACACACTGATACACACTGATACACACACTGATACACACTGATACACACTGATACACACTGATACACACTGATACACACACTGATACACACACTGATACACACACTGATACACACACTGATGCACACTGATACACACACTGATACACACACTGATGCACACACTGATACACACACTGATACACACACTGATACACACTGATGCACACTGATACACACTGATACACACACTGATACACACACTGATACACACTGATACACACTGATGCACACTGATACACACTGATACACACACTGATGCACACTGATACACACTGATACACACACTGATACACACTGACACACACTGATACACACTGATACACACTGATACACACTGATACACACACTGATGCACACTGATACACACTGATACACACACTGATACACATTGATACACACTGATACACACTGATACACACACTGATACACACTGATACACACTGATACACACTGATACACACTGATACACACTGATGCACACTGATACACACTGATACACACTGATACACACTGATACACACACTGATACACACACTGATACACACTGATACACACTGATACACACTGATACACACTGATGCACACTGATGCACACTGATACACACTGATACACACTGATACACACTGATACACACTGATACACACTGATACACACTGATACACACACTGATACACACTGATACACACTGATACACACACTGATACAACCACACACATGGACGCACGGACACACAAACTCGCATGCATGCACACAAGCACTAAACATATCTCTCTCTCCTCTTTCTCTCCCCATTAAAAAAAATTATACAGTTTACCACAGAATACTACAGTACTTACTATAGAATACTACTGTTTACTATAGAGTACTACAGTACTTATTATAGAATACAGCAGAACTTACTATAGCATACTGTAGTGAACTGTAATATCCTGTGTAGAGTATTAAACTACACACTGTACAGTCGTGGTCAAAAGTTTTGAGAATGACACAAATATAAATTTTCACAAAGTCTGCTGCCTCAGTTTTGATGATGGCAATTTGCATATACTCCAGAATGTTATGAAGAGTGATCAGATGAATTGCAATTAATTGCAAAGTCCCTCTTTGCCATGAAAATGAACTTAATCCCAAAAAAACATTTCCACTGCATTTCCGCCCTGCCACAAAAGGACCAGCTGACATCATGTCAGTGATTCTCTCGTTAACATAGGTGAGAGTGTTGACGAGGACAAGGCTGGAGATCACTCTGTCATGCTGGTTGAGTTAGAATAACAGACTGGAAGCTTTAAAAGGAGGGTGGTGCTTGAAATCATTGTTCTTCCTCTGTTAACCAAGGTTACCTGCAAGGAAACACGTGCCGTCATCATTGCTTTGCACAAAAAGGGCTTCACAGACAAGGATATTGCTGCTAGTAAGATTGCACCTAAATCAACCATTTATCGGATCATCAAGAACTTCAAGGAGAGAGGTTCAATTGTTGTGAAGAATGCTTCAGGGTGCCCAAGAAAGTCCAGCAAGTGCCAGGACCGTCTCTTAAAGTTGATTCAGCTGCTGGATCGGGGCACCACCAGCGCAGAGCTTGCTCAGGATTGGCAGCAGGCAGGTGTGAGTGCAGATGCACGCACAGTGAGGCGAATACTTTTGGAGGATGGCCTGGTGTCAAGAAGGGCAGCGAGGAAGCCACTTCTCTCCAGTAAAAACATCAGGGACAGACTGATATTCTGCCAACGGTACAGGGATTGGACTGCTGAGGACTGGGGTAAAGTCATTTTCTCTGATGAATCCCCTTTCCAATTATTTGGGGTATCCGGAATAAAGCTTGTCCAGAGAAGACAAGGTGAGCGCTACCATCAGTCCTGTGTCATGCCAACAGTGAAGCATCCTGAGACCATTCATGTGTGGGGTTGCTTCTCAGCCAAGGGAGTGGGCTCACTCACAATTTTGCCTAAGAACACAGCCATAAATAAAGAATGGTACCAACACATCCTCCGAGAGCAACTTCTCCCAACCATCCAAGAACAGTTTGGTGATGAACAATGCCTTTTCCAGCATGATGGAGCACCTTGCCATAAGGCAAAAGTGATAACTAAGTGGCTCGGGGAACAAAACATCAAACTTTTGGGTCCATGGCCAGGAAACTCCCCAGACCTTAATCCCATTGAGAACTTGTGGTCAATCCTCAAGAGGCGGGTGGATAAACAAAAACCCACAAATTCTGACAAACTCCAAGCATTATGCAAGAATGGGCTGCCATCAGTCAAGATGTGGCCCAGAAGTTAATTGACAGCATGCCAGGGCGGATTGCAGAGGTCTTGAAAAAGAAGGGTCAACACTGCAAATATTGACTCTTTGCATAAACTTAATGTAATTGTCAATAAAAGCCTTTGACACGTATGGAATGCTTGTAATTATACTTCAGTATACCATTGTAACATCTGACAAAAATATCTCATAACACTGAAGCAGTAAACTTTGTAAAGACCAATACTTGACCAGGACTGTAGTATCCCTCGATCACGTAGTACTTCCTTTAGGATGTTTAGATGGACTGGACTTCTGGCTAGCTTTACTGCTAGCTGCTAGCTTTGTCGATGCTGTTTTGATTTGAACGTCCTTGTAGATCTCATGCCAGGGATTTCCTCTGAGGTTCCCCCCTCTATCGTTTAGTGTATAATGTAGAATACTATACTCCACACTGTAGTATCCCTTGATCAATTAATGTATTTTATTTGACTATTTAAATACACAATAAAACCACAATGCATTTATAGATTTGAATAGGATAATAACCCCAGTTTCACCCCGATTAGGGACATGCAGGAAATGTATCAAAAGCAACACTTGTCCATGTTCAGGTGAGAGCTCTGTTTACCTGGAAGGGCTTAGTTCTGTGAGCAACGAATTTGTGACCATGCTGTCTTGAAGAAATGTTTTGGGTGTGGATTGTTCTGAATGGTATGTGTTGAGTTTGACCATCAGTGAGTTTATTCATGTTTGACAATATTCCAGATGTTCATTATGTGAAGCCACTGCAATAATGTCCTTTTGGTTTCAGTTGGTTTGTTTGGAGAGGCTCTGCTGGTTTGAGGTCCAGTTGGTTTGTTTGGAGAGGCTCTGCTGGTGTGAGGTCCAGTTGGTTTGTTTGGAGAGGCACTGCTGGTTTGAGGTCCAGTTGGTTTGTTTGGAGAGGCACTGCTGGTTTGAGGTCCAGTTGGTGTGTTTGGAGAGGCTCTGCTGGTTTGAGGTCCAGTTGGTGTGTTTGGAGAGGCTCTGCTGGTTTAAGGTCCAGTTGGTTTGTTTGGAGAGGCTCTGCTGGTTTGAGGTCCAGTTGGTGTGTTTGGAGAGGCTCTGCTGGTTTGAGGTCCAGTTGGTGTGTTTGGAGAGGCTCTGCTGGTTTGAGGTCCAGTTGGTGTGTTTGGAGAGGCTCTGCTGGTTTAAGGTCCAGTTGGTTTGTTTGGAGAGGCTCTGCTGGTTTGAGGTCCAGTTGGTGTGTTTGGAGAGGCTCTGCTGGTTTGAGGTCCAGTTGGTTTGTTTGGAGAGGCTCTGCTGGTTTAAGGTCCAGGCAGCACCCTCCAGTAAGGGGACTGTCTAAGTAAAGTCATTAGTATTTCTAAAATATCTATTGTTTATGTTAACTGTTCTTTCTTTTCTACCATCAGAAGTCCAGTATTGTTTGTCACTGTTTTTGGTCATCCTGTGAACTTGGTCAGCTGAATCTCTGGGAAACCACTGTTGCATTTCAGAAAGCTGTCCTTGGGGAGCTCAGTGCCTTCAGAAAGTATTCACACCCTTTGACTTTTTGCACATTTTGTTGTGTTACAGAGTGGGATTAGACTTGGACCTAGACTCTCTGCTACCGCTTGCCGTGCGGTAGCAGAGAGAACAGTCTATGACTAGGGTGGCAAGAGGCTTGACAATTTTTAGGGCCTTCCTCTGACACCACCTGGTATAGAGGTCCTGGATGGCAGGAGGCTTGGCCCCAGTGATGTACTGGGCCATACGCAGTACCCTCTGTAGTGCCTTGCGGTTGGAGGCCGAGCAGTTGCCATACCAGGAAGTGATGCAACCAGTCAGGATGCTCTCGATGGTGCAGCTGTATAACCTTTTGAGGATCTAAGGACCCATGCCAAATCTTTTCAGTCTCCTTAGGGGAATAGGTTTTGTCGTGCCCTCTTCACGACTGTCTTGGTGTGCTTGGACCATGTTAGTTTGTTGGTGATGTGGACACCAAGGAACTTTAAGCTCTCAACCTGCTCCACTACAGCCCCATCGATGAGAATGGGGGTGTGTTCGGTCCTCTTCTTTTTCCTGTAGTCCACAATCATCTCCTTTGTCTTGATCACATTGAGGGAGAGGTTGTTATCCTGGCACCACACGACCAGGTCACTTTACTCCTCCCTATAGGCTGTCTCATCGTTGTCGGTGATCAGGCCTACCACTGTTGTGTCATCGGCAAACTTAAATAATAATTAATTAATTAATGATGGTGTTGGAGTCGTGCCTGTCCATGCAGTCATGAGGGAAATGAGAGTACAGGAGGGGACTGAGACGCACCACTGAGGGGCCCCCGTGTTGAGGATCAGCGTGGCAGATGTGTTGTTACCTACCCTTACCACCTGGGGGCGGCCCGTCAGGAAGTCCAGGATCCAGTTGCAGAGGGAGGTGTTTAGTCCCAGGGTCCTTAGCTTAGTGATGAGCTTTGTGAGCACTATGGTGTTGAATGCAGAGCTGTAGTCAATGAATAGCATTCTCACATATAGTGGGGGAAAAAGTATTTAGTCAGCCACCAATTGTGCAAGTTCTCCCACTTAAAAAGATGAGAGAGGCCTGTAATTTTCATCAAAGGTACACGTCAACTATGACAGACAAATTGAGGAGAAAAAATCCAGAAAATCACATTGTAGGATATTTAATGAATTTATTTGCAAATTATGGTGGAAAGTAAGTATTTGGTCAATAACAAAAGTTTCTCAATACTTTGTTATATACCCTTTGTTGGCAATGACACCGGTCAAACATTTTCTGTAAGTCTTCACAAGGTTTTCACACACTGTTGCTGGTATTTTGGCCCATTCCTCATTAAACAGTAACTGGTGTAGTGTCTAATGTTCTGGTTGAGGTGTTCCCCTCATTAAACAGTAACTGGTGTAGTGTCTAATGTTCTGGTTGAGGTGTTCCCCTCATTAAACAGTAACTGGTGTAGTGTCTAATGTTCTGGTTGAGGTGTTCCCCTCATTAAACAGTAACTCAAATCAAATCAAATCAAATTTTATTGGTCACATGCGCCGAATACAACAGGTGCAGACATTACAGTGAAATGCTTACTTACAGCCCTTAACCAACAGTGCATTTATTTTAAACAAAAAAGTAAGAATAAAACAACAACAAAAAAGTGTTGAGAAAAAAAGAGCAGAAGTAAAAATAAAGTGACAGTAGGGAGGCTATATATACAATAGAATAAAGTGACAGTAGGGAGGCTATATATACAGGGGGGTACCGTTGCATAGTCAATGTGCGGGGGCACCGGCTAGTTGAGGTAGTTGAGGTAATATGTACATGTGGGTAGAGTTAAAGTTACTTTGCATAAATACTTAACAGAGTAGCAGCAGCGTAAAAAGGATGGGGTGGGGGGGCAGTGCAAATAGTCCGGGTAGCCATGATTAGCTGTTCAGGAGTCTTATGGCTTGGGGGTAGAAGCTGTTGAGAAGTCTTTTGGACCTAGACTTGGCACTCCGGTACCGCTTGCCGTGCGGTAGCAGAGAGAACAGTCTATGACTAGGGTGACTGGAGTCTTTGACAATTTTGAGGGCCTTCCTCTGACACCGCCTGGTATAGAGGTCCTGGATGGCAGGGAGCTTTGCCCCAGTGATGTACTGGGCCGTACGCACTACCCTCTGTAGTGCCTTGCGGTCAGAGGCCAAGCAGTTGCCATACCAGGCGGTGATGCAACCAGTCAGGATGCTCTCGATGGTGCAGCTGTAGAATTTTTTGAGGATCTGAGGACCCATGCCAAATCTTTTTAGTCTCCTGAGGGGGAATAGGCTTTGTCGTGCCCTCTTCACGACTGTCTTGGTGTGTTTGGACCATGATAGTTCGTTGGTGATGTGGACACCAAGGAACTTGAAGCTCTCAACCTGTTCCACTACAGCCCCGTCGATGAGAATGGGGGCGTGCTCAGTCCTCTTTTTTTTCCTGTAGTCCACAATCATCTCCTTTGTCTTGGTCACGTTGAGGGAGAGGTTGTTGTCCTGGCACCACACGGCCAGATCTCTGACCTCCTCCCTATAGGCTGTCTCATCGTTGTCGGTGATCAGGCCTACCACTGTTGTGTCGTCGGCAAACTTAATGATGGTGTTGGAGTCGTGCCTGGCCATGCAGTCATGGGTGAACAGAGAGTACAGGAGGGGACTGAGCACGCACCCCTGAGGGGCCCCCGTGTTGAGGATCAGTGTGGCAGATGTGTTGTTACCTACCCTTACCACCTGGGGGCGGCCCGTCAGGAAGTCCAGGATCCAGTTGCAGAGGGAGGTGTTTAGTCCCAGGATCCTTAGCTTAGTGATGAGCTTTGAGGGCACTATGGTGTTGAATGCTGAGCTGTAGTCAATGAATAGCATTCTCACGTAGGTGTTCCTCTTGTCCAGGTGGGAAAGGGCAGTGTGGAGTGCGATAGAGATTGCATCATCTGTGGATCTGTTGGGGCGGTATGCAAATTGGAGTGGGTCTAGGGTTTCTGGGATTATGCTGTTGATGGGGCGGCAGGTAGCTTAGTGGGTAAGAGCGTTGTGCCAGTAACTGAAAGGTCGCTGGTTCTAATCCCCGAGCCGACTAGGTGAAAAATCTGTCGATGTGCCCTTAAGCAAGGCACTTAACCCTAATTGCTCCTGTAAGTCGCTCTGGATAAGAGCGTCTGCTAAATGACTAAAATGTAAATGTAATGTGAGCCATGACCAGTCTTTCAAAGCACTTCATGGCTCACAGACGTCAGTGCTACGGGTCGGTAGTCATTTAGGCAGGTTATCTTAGAGTTCTTGGGCACGGGGACTATGGTGGTCTGCTTGAAACATGTTGGTATTACAGACTCAGTCAGGGACATGTTGAAAATGTCAGTGAAGACACTTGCCAGTTGGTCAGCACATGCTCGGAGTACACGTCCTGGTAATCCGTCTGGCCCTGCGGCCTTGTGAATGTTGACCTGCTTAAAAGTCTTACTCACATCGGCTACGGAGAGCGTGATCACATAGTCGTCCGGAACAGCTGGTGCTCTCATGCATGCTTCAGTGTTGCTTGCCTCGAAGCGAGCATAGAAGTGGTTTAGCTCGTCTGGTAGGCTTGTGTCACTGGGCAGCTCGCGGCTGTGCTTCCCTTTGTAGTCAGTAATAGTTTTCAAGCCCTGCCACATCCGACGAGCGTCAGAGCCAGTGTAGTATGATTCAATCTTAGACCTGTATTGACTCTTTGCCTGTTTGATGGTTCGTCGGAGGTCATAGCGGGATTTCTTATAAGCGTCCGGGTTAGAGTCCCGTTCCTTGAAAGCGGCAGCTCTACCCTTTAGCTCAGTGCGGATGTTTCCTGTAATCCATGGCTTCTGGTTGGGGTATGTACGTACGGTCACTGTGGGGACGACATCATCGATGCACTTATTGATGAAGCCAGTGACTGATGTGGTGTACTCCTCAATGCTGTCTGAAGAATCCCGGAACATGTTCCAGTCTGTGCTAGCAAAACAGTCCTGTAGCTTAGCATCTGCGTCATCTGACCACTTTTTTATTAGCCGAATCACTGGTGCTTCCTGCTTCAGTTTTTGCTTATAAGCAGGAATCAGGAGGATAGAGTTATGGTCAGATTTGCCAAATGGAGGGCGAGGGAGAGCTTTGTATGCGTCTCTGTGTGTGGAGTAAAGGTGGTCTAGAGTTTTTTCCCCTCTGGTTGCACATTTAACATGCTGGTAGAAATGAGGTAGAACGGATTTAAGTTTCCCTGCATTAAAGTCCCCGGCTACTAGGAGCGCTGCATCTGGATGAGCGTTTTCCTGTTGATTAATGGCCTTGTACAACTCATTCAGTGCAATCTTAATGCCAGCATTGGTTTGTGGTGGTAAATAGACAGCTATGAAAAATATAGATGAAAACTCTCTTGGTAAATAGTGTGGTCTACAGCTTATCATAAGATACTCTACCTCAGGCGAGCAAAACCTTGAGACTTCCTTAGTATTTGATTTTGTGCACCAGCTGTTGTTTACAAATATACAGAGACCGCCACCCCTCGTCTTACCCGAGTCTGCCGTTCTGTCCTGCCGATGTAGCGTATAGCCTGCTAGCTGAATGTTGTCATTGTTGTCGTTCAGCCACGACTCCGTGAAACATAAGATATTACAGTTTTTAATGTCCCGTTGGTAGGATAACCGTAATCTTAAATCGTCCATTTTATTCTCCAAAGCTTGAACGTTGGCTAATAGGATTGATGGGAGAGGCAGTTTACTCGTTCGCCGTCGGATCCTTACAAGGCACCCGGATCTGCGTCCACGATATCTCCGTCTCTTCCTCACGCGAATGACGGGGATCTGGGCCTTGTCGGGAGTCTGTAGAATATCCTTTGCGAACGCCTCGTTGAAGAAAAAGTCTTCGTCCAACGCGAGGTGAGTAATCGCTGTCCTGATATCCAGAAGCTCTCTTTGGTTATAAGAGATGATGGCAGAAACATTATGTACAAAATAAATTACAAATAACGCGGAAAAACACACATAATAGTACAATTGGTTAGAGGGCTGTAAAACGGCAGCCATCTTCTTCCGGCGCTGTTCTTCCAACTGGTGTAGTGTCTAATGTTCTGGTTGAGGTGTTCCCCTCATTAAACAGTAACTGGTGTAGTGTCTAATGTTCTGGTTGAGGTGTTCCCCTCATTAAACAGTAACTGGTGTAGTGTCTAATGTTCTGGTTGAGGTGTTCCCCTCATTAAACAGTAACTGGTGTAGTGTCTAATGTTCTGGTTGAGGTGTTCCCCTCATTAAACAGTAACTGGTGTAGTGTCTAATGTTCTGGTTGAGGTGTTCCCCTCATTAAACAGTAACTGGTGTAGTGTCTAATGTTCTGGTTGAGGTGTTCCCCTCATTAAACTAACTGGTGTAGTGTCTAATGTTCTGGTTGAGGTGTTCCCCTCATTAAACAGTAACTGGTGTAGTGTCTAATGTTCTGGTTGAGGTGTTCCCCTCATTAAACAGTAACTGGTGTAGTGTCTAATGTTCTGGTTGAGGTGTTCCCCTCATTAAACTAACTGGTGTAGTGTCTAATGTTCTGGTTGAGGTGTTCCCCTCATTAAACAGTAACTGGTGTAGTGTCTAATGTTCTGGTTGAGGTGTTCCCCTCATTAAACTAACTGGTGTAGTGTCTAATGTTCTGGTTGAGGTGTTCCCCTCATTAAACAGTAACTGGTGTAGTGTCTAATGTTCTGGTTGAGGTGTTCCCCTCATTAAACAGTAACTGGTGTAGTGTCTAATGTTCTGGTTGAGGTGTTCTTAGTCGGCAGGTGTTACAACAATATACTACAGTCATGTCCACAAAAACACTACAGTGAATTCTGTATAATACTACAGTCATGTCCACAAAAACACTACAGTGAATTCTGTATAATAATACAGTCATGTCTTCAAAAACATTGCAGTGAATCCAATAAATACTACAGTCACGTCCACATAAACACTACAGTGAATACTACATAATACTACAGTCATGTATGCAAAAACACTGCAGCAAGTATGAGATTTTTTTTTTTTTATGCACTCACTGTAACTGTAAGTCGCTCTGGATAAGAGCGTCTGCTAAATGACTAAAATGTAAAGATGTAAATGTAATACTATAGAATGCTGCAGTCATGTCCACAAAACTATTAAACTACATTTCTTTATTGGGTTTTAATGAGGACAAGTGGATCATCTGGGTAATTATTATCCAGCAGAGTTTCTATGAGCTGATGATTTCACCTTGATCCAGGTCCTTTACACAAATGATCCTCTCAAGGACAACATAGTCTCCTTCACAACGCAGGCTCCTTCACTACACAGTCTCCTTCACTACACAGTCTCCTTCACAACACAGGCTCCTTCACTACACAGTCTCCTTCACAACGCAGGCTCCTTCACTACACAGTCTCCTTCACTACACAGTCTCCTTCACAACACAGGCTCCTTCACAACACAGGCTCCTTCACAACACAGTCTCCTTCACAACGCAGGCTCCTTCACTACACAGTCTCCTTCACTACACAGTCTCCTTCACAACACAGGCTCCTTCACTACACAGTCTCCTTCACAACGCAGGCTCCTTCACTACACATTCTCCTTCACTACACAGTCTCCTTCACAACACAGGCTCCTTCACAACACAGGCTCCTTCACAACACAGTCTCCTTCACAACACAGTCTCCTTCACAACACAGGCTCCTTCACAACACAGTCTCCTTCACAACACAGTCTCCTTCACAACACAGTCTTCTTCACTACACAGTCTCCTTCACAACACAGTCTCCTTCACAACACAGTCTCCTTCACAACACAGGCTCCTTCACAACACAGGCTCCTTCACAACACAGTCTCCTTCACAACACAGTCTCCTTCACAACACAGGCTCCTTCACAACACAGGCTCCTTCACAACACAGTCTCCTTCACAACACAGTCTCCTTCACAACACAGTCTCCTTCACAACACAGGCTCCTTCACAACATAGGCTCCTTCACAACACAGTCTCCTTCACAACACAGTCTCCTTCACAACACAGTCTCCTTCACAACACAGTCTCCTTCACAACACAGGCTCCTTCACAACACAGTCTCCTTCACAACACAGTCTCCTTCACAACACAGTCTCCTTCACAACACAGTCTCCTTCACAAAACAGTCTCTTTCACAGCACAGTCTCCTTCACAACACAGTATCCTTCACAACACAGTCTCCTTCACAACACAGGCTCCTTCACATTGCCGCCCACTCAGTCAGGTCAACCCTGATACAAGTCAGTATTCGACGTCCATCCATGTCTGAGGAAGTCGGGAGATGACATGGAAACCAGCCACTAGGGGCTAGAGTGAGCGCTGTTATCTTCAAGTAGGTTTCAGTTTTGCAATGTGCTGGGGATGGTGGATGGGTGTAAGCATCTGCTTCTGATTCCAAAGGTTGGTAGTTTGAATCCAGCTATAGAAAGTTGATTTTGATATTTCTGTTTTAAGCCTATCCCAAACCTTAACCCTTACCTTAACCATTCTGAGCTTAAGCCTAACATTACGATTTTGGAGTTAATGCCTGAATTTAACCCTAACCTTAAAAATTCAGAGTTAATGACTAAACTTTACCTTAAACACTTAGAAATGTGAGGTTTAGAACAACTTCAAAATTTGACTTTTGAGAAACATGGAAGAACGTCTATTTCTGACTTGAGACTGTGAGAGCTGGTAGACCCACTAGGGAACACAGGACGTGTATCTCTATTCTGGTAGGCCCACTAGGAAACACAGGAAGTGTATCTCTATTCTGGTAGGCCCACTAGGGAACACAGGAAGTGTATCTCTATTCTGGTAGGCCCACTAGGGAACACAGGAAGTGTATCTCTATTCTGGTAGGCCCACTAGGGAACACAGGAAGTGTATCTCTATTCTGGTAGGCCCACTAGGGAACACAGGAAGTGTATCTCTATTCTGGTAGGCCCACTAGGGAACACAGGAAGTGCATCTCTATTCTGGTAGGCCCACTAGGGAACACAGGAAGTGTATCTCTATTCTGTGAAGGCTGGTCACAAGTGTACTAAACAAAGTGAAGGCTAGTCACCGGTGTCCAAATACAGTGAAAGCTGGTCACCAGCAAAACCACAGTGAAGGCTGTTCACCAGTGTCCAAATCACAGCGAGGGCTGGTCACCAGTGTCCAAAACACAGTGAAGGCTGGTCACCAGCATCCAAACCACAGCGAAGGCTGGTCACCAGTATCCAAAACACAGCGAAGGCTGGTCACCTCATTCCTCTCCCCTCTCCCTCTGAACACCCCCACTCTGCCAGTCCTCTCCCTCAGTCCTCTCCCCTCTCCCTCTGGACACCCCATTGTGCCAGTCCTCTCCCTCAGTCCTCTCCCTTCTCCCTCTGGACACCCCGCTCTGCCAGTCCTCTCCCTCAGTCCTCTCCCCTCTCCCTCTGGACACCCCATTGTGCCAGTCCTCTCCCTCATTCCTCTCCCCTCTCCCTCTGGACACCCCATTGTGCCAGTCCTCTCCCTCAGTCCTCTCCCCTCTCCCTCTGGACACCCCATTGTGCCAGTCCTCTCCCTCATTCCTCTCCCCTCTCCCTCTGGACACCCCATTGTACCAGTCCTCTCCCTCATTCCTCTCCCCTCTCCCTCTGGACACCCCATTGTGCCAGTCCTCTCCCTCAGTCCTCTTCCCTCTCCATCTGGACACCCCATTGTGCCAGTCCTCTCCCTCATTCCTCTCCCCTCTCCCTCTGGACACCCCATTGTGCCAGTCCTCTCCCTCAGTCCTCTCCCCTCTCCCTCTGGACACCCCATTGTGCCAGTCCTCTCCCTCATTCCTATCCCCTCTCCCTCTGGACACCCCATTGTGCCAGTCCTCTCCCTCAGTCCTCTCCCCTCTCCCTCTGGACACCCCGCTCTGCCAGTCCTCTCCCTCAGTCCTCTCCCCTCTCCCTCTGGACACCCCATTGTGCCAGTCCTCTCCCTCATTCCTCTCCCCTCTCCCTCTGGACACCCCATTGTGCCAGTCCTCTCCCTCAGTCCTCTCCCCTCTCCCTCTGGACACCCCATTGTGCCAGTCCTCTCCCTCATTCCTCTCCCCTCTCCCTCTGGACACCCCATTGTACCAGTCCTCTCCCTCATTCCTCTCCCCTCTCCCTCTGGACACCCCATTGTGCCAGTCCTCTCCCTCATTCCTCTCCCCTCTCCCTCTGGACACCCCATTGTACCAGTCCTCTCCCTCATTCCTCTCCCCTCTCCCTCTGGACACCCCATTGTACCAGTCCTCTCCCTCATTCCTCTCCCCTCTCCCTCTGGACACCCCATTGTGCCAGTCCTCTCCCTCAGTCCTCTTCCCTCTCCATCTGGACACCCCATTGTGCCAGTCCTCTCCCTCATTCCTCTCCCCTCTCCCTCTGGACACCCCATTGTGCCAGTCCTCTCCCTCATTCCTCTCCCCTCTCCCTCTGGACACCCCATTGTGCCAGTCCTCTCCCTCAGTCCTCTTCCCTCTCCCTCTGGACACCCCATTGTGCCAGTCCTCTCCCTCAGTCCTCTCCCCTCTCCCTCTGGACACCCCATTGTGCCAGTCCTCTCCCTCAGTCCTCTTCCCTCTCCCTCTGGACACCCCACTGTGCCAGTCCTCTTCTCTATCTCTCCAGATAAAGACTGCTGTACCCACAGAATTAAATATATGTATTTTACATTTTGATGGCTGTGCCAGTCCAGTCCTCTGAGCAGCTCGTCTGTTTTCTCCCTCTGAGCAGCTCGTCTGTTTTCTCCCTCTGAGCAGCTCGTCTGTTCTCCTTAAAACTACCTTAACCACAGATACAAACCCAGCTTTAATGTTATTATCACTGCTCTAAGGTACAAAATCCCAGAGTGAAACCTTGTTCTATCTCCATGCTAAAACCTATCATTTTAGCTCTATGACTATCCTCTCTAAGGACAGAGCTGTGAATGTCAACAACATTTGATTCCACAGGGCCCTGTTTTCTCTCCACTTGCCTCAGTCTCTCTCCTCAGTCTCTCTCCTCAGTCTCTCTCCTCAGTCTCTCTCCTCAGTCTCTCTCCTCAGTCTCTCTCCTCAGTCTCTCTCCTCAGTCTCTCTCCTCATTCTCTCTCCTCAGTCTCTCTCCTCAGTCTCTCTCCTCAGTCTCTCTCCTCAGTCTCTCTCCTCAGTCTCTCTCCTCAGTCTCTCTCCTCAGTCTCTCTCCTCAGTCTCTCTCCTCAGTCTCTCTCCTCCTCAGTCTCTCTCCTCAGTCTCTCTCCTCAGTCTCTCTCCTCAGTCTCTCTCCTCAGTCTCTCTCCTCAGTCTCTCTCCTCCTCAGTCTCTCTCCTCAGTCTCTCTCCTCCTCAGTCTCTCTCCTCAGTCTCTCTCCTCAGTCTCTCTCCTCAGTCTCTCTACTAACACTGTGGCAGAATAATCTAGAACTTGTCTTCCCTCTTCCCTGTCTGTCCTTGGCGGAAGATGCAGATTAGTAGACCACTAGAAGTCCACTAGAAGACCACTAGGAGCCCAACGTGTTGGTTATAAAGGGCTGTAATACGACCCGTCTCACACCTTAAGCACCCCCCCCCCCATCCCCATCAGAATCCATCAAAGCTGAAAACCATCTGCAGGACATCAATGAGAGCTCTGGAAGAGCTCAGATGTGTCAGCACATTTATCAAATTAAAAACAACAGCATGTTTTAACTGAAATAGCTGAACCAGGCAACACAACAACATGAACCCAACCAGGCAACACAACAACATGAACTCAACCAGGCAACACAACAACATGAACTCAACCAGGCAACACAACAACATGAACTCAACCAGGCAACACAACAACATGATCTCAACCAGGCAACACAACAACATGAACTCAACCAGGCAACACAACAACATGAACTCAACCAGGCAACACAACAACATGAACTCAACCAGGCAACACAACAACATGAACTCAACCAGGCAACACAACAACATGAACTCAACCAGGCAACACAACAACATCAACCAGGCAACACAACAACATGAACTCAACCAGGCAACACAACAACATGAACTCAACCAGGCAACACAACAACATGATCTCAACCAGGCAACACAACAACATGAACTCAACCAGGCAACACAACAACATGAACTCAACCAGGCAACACAACAACACAGAGACAATACATCTATAGCTAGTCTTCAAATCAAATCAAATCAAATCATATTTTATTGGCCACATACGCCGAATACAACAGGTGCAGACATTACAGTGAAACGCTGACTTAACCAACAGGGCATTTCTTTTTAATAAAAAAAGTAGAATAAAACAAAATAGTGTTGAGAAAAAAAAGAGCAGAAGTAAAATAAAATAACAGTAGGGAGGCTATATATATAGGGGGTACCGGTGCAGAGTCAATGTGCGGGGGCACCGGCTAGTTGAGGTAGTTGAAGTAATATGTACATGTGGTAGAGTTAAAGTGACTATGCATAAATAATTAACAGAGTAGCAGCAGCGTAAAATGATGGGGTGGGGGGGGCAGTGCAAATAGCCCGGGTAGCCATGATTAGCTGTTTAGGAGTCTTATGGCTTGGGGGTAGAAGCTGTTGAGAAGTCTTTTGGACCTAGACTTGGCACTCAGGTACCGCCTGCCGTGCGGTAGCAGAGAGAACAGTCTATGACTAGGGTGGCGGTAGTCTTTGACAATTTTGAGGGCCTTCCTCTGACACCGCCTGGTATAGAGGTCCTGGATGGCAGGAAGCTTGGCCCCAGTGATGTACTGGGCCGTACGCACTACCCTCTGTAGTGCCTTACGGTCGGAGGCCAAGCAGTTGCCATACCAGGCGGTGATGTAACCAGTCAGGATGCTCTCAATGGTGCAGCTGTAAAAAAAATTGAGGATCTGAGGACCCATGCCAAATCTTTTCAGTCTCCTGAGGGGGAATAGGCTTTGTCGTGCCCTCTTACATTTACATTTACATTTACGTCATTTAGCAGACACTCTTATCCAGAGCGACTTACAAATAGGTGCATTCACCCTATAGCCAGTGGGATAACCACTTTACAATCACTTTTTTTTTTTTTAGGGGGGGGGACTGATCAGAGCCTGAAGGTACAGAGGTGCCGATCCCCTCACAGCTCCATAGGCAAGCACCATGGTCTTGTAACAGATGCGAGCTTCAACTGGAAGCCAGTGGAGTGTGCGGAGGAGCGGGGTGACGTGAAAGAACATGGGAAGGTTGAACACCAGACGGGCTGCGGCATTCTGGATGAGTTGTAGGGGTTTAATGGCACAGGCAGGGAGCCCAGCCAACAGCGAGTTGCAGTAATCCAGACGGGAGATGACAAGTGCCTGGATTAGGACCTGTGCCGCTTCCTGTGTAAGGCAGGGTCGTACTCTCTGAATGTTGTAAAGCATGAACCTGCAGGATCGGGTCACCGCCTTGATGTTAGCGGAGAACGACACGGTGTTGTCCAGGGTCACGCCAAGGCTCTTCGCACTCTGGGAGGAGGACACAATGGAGTTGTCAACCATGATGGCGAGATCATGGAACGGGCAGTCCTTCCCCGGGAGGAAGAGCAGCTCCGTCTTGCCAAGGTTCAGCTTGAGGTGGTGATCCGTCATCCATACTGATATGTCTGCCAGACATGCAGAGATGCGATTCGCCACCTGGTTATCAGAAGGGGGAAAGGAGAAGATTAGTTGTGTATCGTCAGCGTAGCAATGATAGGAGAGGCCATGTGAGGATATGACAGAGCCAAGTGACTTGGTGTATAGGGAGAATAGGAGAGGGCCTAGAACTGAGCCCTGGGGGACACCAGTGGTGAGAGCACGTGGTGCGGAGACAGCTTCTCGCCACGCCACTTGGTAGGAGCGACCGGTCAGGTAGGACGCGATCCAGGAGTGAGCCGCGCCGGAGATGCCCAGCTCGGAGAGGGTGGAGAGGAGGATCTGATGGTTCACAGTATCAAAGGCAGCAGACAGGTCTAGAAGGACAAGAGCAGAGGAAAGAGAGTTAGCTTTAGCAGTGCGGAGAGCCTCTGTGACACAGAGAAGAGCAGTCTCAGTTGAATGACCAGTCCTGAAAACTGACTGGTTTGGATCAAGAAGGTCATTTTGAGAGAGATAGCAAGAGAGTTGGCTAAAGACGGCACGCTCAATAGTTTTGGAAAGAAAAGAAAGAAGGGATACTGGTCTGTAGTTGTTGACATCAGTGGGATCGAGTGTTGGTTTTTTGAGAAGGGGTGCAACTCTCGCTCTCTTGAAGACGGTAGGGACATAGCCAGCGGTCAAGGATGAGTTGATCAGCGAGGTGAGGTAGGGGAGAAGGTCACCGGAGATGGTCTGGAGAAGAGAGGAGGGGATGGGGTCAAGCGGGCAGGTTGTTGGGCGGCCTGCAGTCACAAGTCGCAAGATTTCATCTGGAGAGAGAGGGGAGAAAGAAGTCAAAGCATAGGGTAGGGCAGTGTGAGCAGGACCAGCAGTGTCATTAGACTTAACAATCGAGGATCGGATGTCGTCAACCTTCTTTTCAAAGTGGTTGACGAAGTCATCCACAGAGAGAGAGGAGGGGGGGGGGGGGGGTTCAGCAGGGAGGAGAATGTGGCAAAGAGCTTCCTAGGGTTAGAGGCAGATGCTTGGAATTTAGAGTGGTAGAAAGTGGCCTTAGCAGCAGAAACAGATGAAGAAAATGAAGAGAGGAGGGAGTGAAAAGATGCCAGGTCGGCAGGGAGTTTAGTTTTCTTCCATTTCCGCTCCGCTGCCCGGAGCTCTGTTCTGTGAGCTCGCAATGAGTCATCAAGCCACGGAGCTGGAGGGGAGGACCGAGCCGGCCGGGAGGATAGGGGACACAGAGAGTCAAAGGATGCAGAAAGGGAGGAGAGGAGGGTTGAGGAGGCAGAATCAGGAGATTGGAGGGAGAAGGTTTGAGCAGAGGGAAGAGATGATAGGATGGAAGAGGAGAGAGTAGTGGGAGAGAGAGAGCGAAGGTTGCGGCGGCGCATTACCATCTGTGTAGGGGCAGAGTGAGTAGTGTTGGAGGAGAGCGAGAGAGAAAAGGATACAAAGTAGTGGTCGGAGACATGGAGGGGAGTTGCAGTGAGATTAGTAGAAGAGCAGCATCTAGTAAAGATGAGGTCAAGCGTATTGCCTGCCTTGTGAGTAGGGGGGGACGGTGAGAGGGTGAGGTCAAAGGAGGAGAGGAGTGGAAAGAAGGAGGCAGAGAGAAATGAGTCAAATGTAGACGTAGGGAGGTTGAAATCCCCCAAAACTGTGAGGGGTGAGCCATCCTCAGGAAAGGAACTTATCAAGGCGTCAAGCTCATTGATGAACTCTCCAAGGGAACCTGGAGAGCGATAGATGACAAGGATATTAAGCTTAAATGGGCTAGTGACTGTGACAGCATGGAATTCAAATGAGGAGATAGACAGATGGGTTAGGGGAAAAATTGAGAATGTCCACTTGGGAGAGATGAGGATTCCTGTGCCACCACCCCTCTGACCAGATGCTCTCGGGGTATGCGAGAACACATGGTCAGACGAGGAGAGAGCAGTAGGAGTAGCAGTGTTTTCAGTGGTAATCCATGTTTCCGTCAGCGCCAGGAAGTCGAGGGACTGGAGGGTAGCATAGGCTGGGATGAAGTCAGCCTTGTTGGCAGCAGAACGGCAGTTCCAGAGGCTGCCTGAGACCTGGAACTCCAGGTGTGGGGTGCGTGCAGGGACCACCAGGTTAGAGAGGCAGCAGCCACGCGGTGTGAGGCGTTTGTGTAGCCTGTGCGGAGAGGAGAGAACAGGAATAGGCAGAGGCATAGTTGACAGGCTGTAGCAAATGGCTACAATAATGCAGAGGAGATCGGAATGAAATGAACTAAACATCTGGGAAAGGAGAGAGTAAAAACCAAAACTCCCAAATATAACTCTCCCAACTTCACCTCAGAAACTATAATTGTTTCACTGAACCACCCGAATAAAACTCTCCCAACTTCCACTTTAGAAATTAGAATTGTTGTGAACTACAGTGGTTCAATGTTTCAAGGAATAGACTCAACTTACTTTATTCAGCTAGCTAACTATGACGCTATAGCTAACTAGCATGCTAGCATCCAATAACACACAGTTTAGCACCAATACTTGGTTACAACAAACTACCAATAGTGTGTTAACACACTAAACAGATAATTCGTGTCCGTGTCTAGTTCCTTTCATAACGCAGCAATAATTAAACGTTGGCTAGCTAGCACAAATATATTGTATTTAGCTGCTACAGTACAGCTAGCCGGTCGTGTTGGCTAGCTAGCAATGGCTGCTGTGTTGACTTTGTTTGAATAACGGCGGCGCTGCGAACAAATGTAGCTGGCTAAAAGGATATTGTATTTAGTTGCTACCGTTGCTAATAGCTACTCGCCAGCTAGTCCAGGAGGTGAGTTAGCTAGCTAGCTAGCTTCGTGCTACACCCGGCACCGCCGAATACAATGCTAACCTACAATAACTACCCACAACAGCCCACGATGCCTACCTATAATACCTAATAATATACAGCCCAGGATGCCTACCTATAATACCTAACTACAGTCTAAATACATAGTTTAAGCCTTACTCGACAAAGCCCAAGCTATGTATAAAGCCAAACTTACCCGACGCCAGCTGTCTGGGTGGCAGACTGCAATCAGTAGCTGTAATTAAGTACAGCAGCTACCAACCACCTAACGTTAATGCCTCGGATAATGAGGTTAGAAAAACAGCTGAATGGTAGGTAGCTAGCTGTCTTAATTACAGGTACTCTTAAGCGTGAAATAACATTGGAAACAACTAACCACAGTTGCTAAAAGTTACCAGTAGCTACCCGCTAGCTAGCTAGCTTTGTTGGTCCAAGTAGTGGGTTAGCTAGCCTCGAGCTAGCCTCGTGCTTCGCCGGGGTCCGCCGAATACAATACTTACCTACAATAATTACCTACAATAACCTACAATAACCTACAATAACTACCTAAGTAAACTACCTATAATACCTAACTACAATACGTACCTACAATCTAAATACATGGTTTAAGCTTTACTCAACACCATATAAGAAGCCAAGCTTACCTCCTGCTAGAGAAAACACAACCTCTCCCGACCACAGTCGGATCACGACTGTAATAATATATAATATGCCATTTAGCAGACGCTTTTATCCAAAGCGACTTACAGTCGTGCGTGCATACATTTTTTTTTTTGTGTATGGGTGGTCCCGGGGATCGAACCCACTACCTTGGCGTTACAAGCGCCGTGCTCTACCAGCTGAGCTACAGAGGACCACAAGATACCAGCACTCTTCATCTGCTTGTAAGGGTGGAGCGATTTCAGCGTGCTCATTCTCGAAGATCTTGCGCATAAACTCAATTAAATGGTCCTTCATCTCTGGACGTGCGTGTGAGTGAAGTGAGACGATTGTTGGGCTCGGTTGTAGATGAAGGTGTAGAATTTTTTGAGGATCTGAGGACCCATGCCAAATCTTTTTAGTCTCCTGAGGGGGAATAGGCTTTGTCGTGCCCTCTTCACGACTGTCTTGGTGTGTTTGGACCATGATAGTTCGTTGGTGATGTGGACACCAAGGAACTTGAAGCTCTCAACCTGTTCCACTACAGCCCCGTCGATGAGAATGGGGGCGTGCTCAGTCCTCTTTTTTTTCCTGTAGTCCACAATCATCTCTTTTGTCTTGGTCACGTTGAGGGAGAGGTTGTTATCCTGGCACCACATGGCCAGGTCTCTGACCTCCTCCCTATAGGCTGTCTCATCGTTGTCGGTGATCAGGCCTACCACTGTTGTGTCGTCGGCAAACTCAATGATGGTGTTGGAGTCGTGCCTGTCCAAGCAGTCATGGGTGAACAGGAAGTACAGGAGGGAACTGAGCACGCACCCCTGAGGGGCCCCCGTGTTGAGGATCAGTGTGGCAGATGTGTTGTTACCTTCCCTTACCACCTGGGGGCGGCCCGTCAGGAAATCCAGGATCACAACACAGAGACAATACATCTATAGCTAGTCTTCACAACACAGGGACAATAAGGGATCATAGCTTTCACCTGGATTCACCTGGTCAGTCTATATCATGGAAAAAGCACTCAGTGTTTGGCCAATAAAGCCTCATCTATCTCCTTCTCATTTTCTAACTCTCTAACTCTCTCTCTCTCTCTCTCAATTCATTTCAATTTGTGGGCTTTATTGGCATGGGGAACATATGTTAGTATTGCCAAAGCAAGTGAAATAGATAATAAATAAAAGTGAAATAAACAATACAAAATGAACAGTAAACATTACACAGAGAAGTTCCAAAAGAAGAAAGACATTTCAAACGTCATATTATCTCTATATACAGTGTTGTAATGATGTGCAAATTGTTAAAGTACAAAAGCGAAAATAAATAAACATAAATTTGGGTTGTATTTACAATGATGTTTGTTCTTCACTGGTTGCCCTTTTCTTGTGGCAACAGGTCACAGATATTGCAGCTGTGATGGCACACTGTGGTATTTCACGAAATAGATATTGGAGTTTATCAAAATTGCATTTGTTTTCGAATTCTTTGTGGGTCTGTGTAATCTGAGGGAAGTATGTCTCTAATATGGTCATCCATTTGGCAGGAGGTTAGGAAGTGCAGCTCAGTTTTCACCTCATTTTGTGGGCAGTGTGTACATAGCCTGTCTTCTCTTGAGAGCCAGGTCTGCCTACGGCGACCTTTCTCAATAGCAAGGCTATGCTCACTGAGTCTGTACATAGTCAAAGATTTCCAAGAGTGTGCAAAGCTGTCATCAAGGCAAAGGGTGGCTATTTGAAGAATCTCAAATATGACATATATTTTGATTTGTTTAACACTGTTTTGGTTACTACATGATTCCATATGTGTTATTCATAGTATTGATATCTTCACAATTATTCTACAATGTAGAAAATAGTAAAAATAAAGAAAAACCCTTGAATGAGTAGGTGTTGTAAATAGTTTGACCTTTAATGTATATCGTATAACAATACAGGACAAAGTTTCAGCACAGCAACAATAACGCAGACCCTATGTTCTGTTTTCACTACACTAACAGTCTTAAAAGTCTGTTGTATTGAAATGGAAAGTATGCTGATAGTGTTCATGCTACAGTCGGATGAGGAAAGAGTCAGAATGTGTCCCAAATGGCACCCTATACACTTCCCTACTTTTGACCACAGCACTATGCACCCTGGTCAAAATGGATGCAACATATATGGAATAGGGTTAGGGTATATATATATATATACAGTGGGGAGAACAAGTATTTGATACACTGCCGATCTTGCAGGTTTTCCTACTTACAAAGCATGTAGAGGTCTGTAATTTTTATCATAGGTACACTTCAACTGTGAGAGACGGAATCTAAAACAAAAATCCGGAAAATCACATTGTATGATTTTTAACTGATTAATTTGCATTTTATTGCATGACATAAGTATTTGATACATCAGAAAAGCAGAACTTAATATTTGGTACAGAAACCTTTGTTTGCAATTACAGAGATCATACGTTTCCTGTAGGTCTTGACCATGTTTGCACACACTGCAGCAGGGATTTTGCCCCACTCCTCCATACAGACCTTCTCCAGATCCTTCAGGTTTCGGGGCTGTCGCTGGGCAATACGGACTTTCAGCTCCCTCCAAAGATTTTCTATTGGGTTCAGGTCTGGAGACTGGCTAGGCCACTCCAGGACCTTGAGATGCTTCTTACGGAGCCACTCCTTAGTTGCCCTGGCTGTGTGTTTCGGGTCGTTGTCATGCTGGAAGACCCAGCCACGACCAATCTTCAATGCTCTTACTGAGGGAAGGAGGTTGTTGGCCAAGATCTCGCGATACATGGCCCCCATCCATCCTCCCCTCAATACGGTGCAGTCGTCCTATCCCCTTTGCAGAAAAGCATCCACCTCCATGCTTCACGGTTGGGATGGTGTTCTTGGGGTTGTACTCATCCTTCTTCTTCCTCCAAACACGGCGAGTGGAGTTTAGACCAAAAAGCTCTATTTTTGTCTCATCAGACCACATGACCTTCTCCCATTCCTCCTCTGGATCATCCAGATGGTCATTGGCAAACTTCAGACGGGCCTGGACATGCGCTGGCTTGAGCAGGGGGACCTTGCGTGCGCTGCAGGATTTTAATCAATGATGGCGTAGTGTGTTACTAATGGTTTTCTTTGAGACTGTGGTCCCAGCTCTCTTCAGGTCATTGACCAGGTCCTGCCGTGTAGTTCTGTGCTGATCCCTCACCTTCCTCATGATCATTGATGCCACACGAGGTGAGATCTTGCATAGAGCCCCAGACCGAGGGTGATTGACCGTCATCTTGAACTTCTTCCATTTTCTAATAATTGCGCCAACAGTTGTTGCCTTCTCACCAAGCTGCTTGCCTATTGTCCTGTAGCCCATCCCAGCCTTGTGCAGGTCTACAATTTTATCCCTGATGTCCTTACACAGCTCTCTGGTCTTGGCCATTGTGGAGAGGTTGGTGTCTGTTTGATTGAGTGTGTGAACAGGTGTCTTTTATACAGGTAACGAGTTAAAACAGGTGCAGTTAAAACAGGTAATGAGTGGAGAACAGGAGGGCTTCTTAAAGAAAAACTAACAGGTGTGTGAGAGCCGGAATTCTTACTGGTTGGTAGGTGATCAAATACTTATGTCATGCAATAAAATGCAAATTAATTACTTAAAAATCATACAATGTGATTTTCTGGATTTTTGTTTTAGATTCAGTCTCTCACAGTTGAAGTGTACCTATGATAAAAATTACAGACCTCTACATGCTTTGTAAGTAGGAAAACCTGCAAAATCGGCAGTGTATCAAATACTTGTTCTCCCCACTGTAAATGGAATAGGGTGCCATTTGGGAAACATCCCTAGTGTTCCACACTACTGTAGGAGGAGAAAATCTCTCCCAGAGGCAGGGTCACCAGATCAGCCTGAGACTGTTCAATAAGGGAGTGCTGGTTAACTGTAGCTAGCTCTGTTAACTTGTTGTAACCCTGTAGCTAGCTCTGTTAACTTGTTGTAACCCTGTAGCTATCTCTGTTAACTTGCTGTAACCCTGTAGCTAGCTCCGTTAACTTGTTGTAACCCTGTAGCTATCTCTGTTAACTTGATATAACCCTGTAGCTAGCTCCGTTAACTTGATGTAACCCTGTAGCTAGCTCTGTTAACTTGATGTAACCCTGTAGCTAGCTCCGTTAACTTGATGTAACCCTGTAGCTAGCTCTGTTAACTTGATGTAACCCTGTAGCTAGCTCCGTTAACTTGATGTAACCCTGTAGCTAGCTCTGTTAACTTGCTGTAACCCTGTAGCTAGCTCTGTTAACTTAATGTAACCCTGTAGCTAGCTCTGTTAATTTGATGTAACCCTGTAGCTAGCTCTGTTAACTTAATGTAACCCTGTAGCTAGCTCCATTAACTTGTTTTAACCCTGTAGCTAGCTCTGTTAACTTAATGTAACCCTGTAGCTAGCTCTGTTAATTTGATGTAACCCTGTAGCTAGCTCTGTTAACTTGTTGTAACCCTGTAGCTAGCTCTGTTAACTTGTTATAACCCTGTAGCTAGCTCTGTTAACTTGCAGTAACCCTGTAGCTAGCTCTGTTAACTTGTTGTAACCCTGTAGCTAGCTCCGTTAACTTGATGTAACCCTGTAGCTAGCTCTGTTAACTTGTTATAACCCTGTAGCTAGCTCCGTTAACTTGATGTAACCCTGTAGCTAGCTCTGTTAACTTGATGTAACCCTGTAGCTAGCTCTGTTAACTTGTTGTAACCCTGTAGCTAACTCTGTTAACTTGATGTAACCCTGTAGCTAGCTCTGTTAACTTGATATAACCCTGTACCTAGCTCTGTTAACTTGTTATAACCCTGTAGCTAGCTCTGTTAACTTAATGTAACCCTGTAGCTAGCTCTGTTAACTTGATATAACCATGTAGCTAGCTCTGTTAACTTGTTGTAACCCTGTAGCTAGCTCTGTTAACTTGCAGTAACCCTGTAGCTAGCTCTGTTAACTTGTTATAACCATGTAGCTAGCTCTGTTAACTTGTTGTAACCCTGTAGCTAGCTCTGTTAACTTGCAGTAACCCTGTAGCTAGCTCTGTTAACTTGTTGTAACAATGTAGCTAGCTCTGTTAACTTGCTGTAACCCTGTAGCTAGCTCTGTTAACTTGATATAACCATGTAGCTAGCTCTGTTAACTTGCAGTAACCCTGTAGCTAGCTCTGTTAACTTGTTATAACCCTGTAGCTAGCTCTGTTAACTTGTTGTAACCCTGTAGCTAGCTCTGTTAACTTGATATAACCCTGTAGCTAGCTCTGTTAACTTGATGTAACCCTGTAGCTAGCTCTGTTAACTTGTTGTAACCCTGTAGCTAGCTCTGTTAACTTGATATAACCCTGTAGCTAGCTCCGTTAACTTGATGTAACCCTGTAGCTAGCTCTGTTAACTTGTTGTAACCCTGTAGCTAGCTCTGTTAACTTGATGTAACCCTGTAGCTAGCTCCGTTAACTTGATGTAACCCTGTAGCTAGCTCTGTTAACTTAATGTAACCCTGTAGCTAGCTCTGTTAATTTGATGTAACCCTGTAGCTAGATCTGTTAACTTGATGTAACCCTGTAGCTAGCTCTGTTAACTTGTTGTAACCCTGTAGCTAGCTCCGTTAACTTGATGTAACCCTGTAGCTAGCTCTGTTAACTTGTTATAACCCTGTAGCTAGCTCCGTTAACTTGATGTAACCCTGTAGCTAGCTCTGTTAACTTGATGTAACCCTGTAGCTAGCTCTGTTAACTTGTTGTAACCCTGTAGCTAACTCTGTTAACTTGATGTATCCCTGTAGCTAGCTCTGTTAACTTGATATAACCCTGTAGCTAGCTCTGTTAACTTGATATAACCCTGTAGCTAGCTCTGTTAACTTGTTATAACCCTGTAGCTAGCTCTGTTAACTTGTTGTAACCCTGTAGCTAGCTCTGTTAACTTGATATAACCCTGTAGCTAGCTCTGTTAACTTGTTGTAACCCTGTAGCTAGCTCTGTTAACTTGCAGTAACCCTGTAGCTAGCTCTGTTAACTTGTTGTAACCCTGTAGCTAGCTCTGTTAACTTGATATAACCATGTAGCTAGCTCTGTTAACTTGTTGTAACCCTGTAGCTAGCTCTGTTAACTTGCAGTAACCCTGTAGCTAGCTCTGTTAACTTGTTATAACCATGTAGCTAGCTCTGTTAACTTGTTGTAACCCTGTAGCTAGCTCTGTTAACTTGCAGTAACCCTGTAGCTAGCTCTGTTAACTTGTTGTAACCCTGTAGCTAGCTCTGTTAACTTGTTATAACCCTGTAGCTAGCTCTGTTAACTTGTTGTAACCCTGTAGCTAGCTCTGTTAACTTGCAGTAACCCTGTAGCTAGCTCTGTTAACTTGCTGTAACCCTGTAGCTAGCTCTGTTAACTTGCTGTAACCCTGTAGCTAGCTCTGTTAACTTGATGTAACCCTGTAGCTAGCTCTGTTAACTTGTTATAACCCTGTAGCTAGCTCTGTTAACTTAATGTAACCCTGTAGCTAGCTCTGTTAACTTGATATAACCATGTAGCTAGCTCTGTTAACTTGTTGTAACCCTGTAGCTAGCTCTGTTAACTTGCAGTAACCCTGTAGCTAGCTCTGTTAACTTGTTATAACCATGTAGCTAGCTCTGTTAACCTGTTGTAACCCTGTAGCTAGCTCTGTTAACTTGCAGTAACCCTGTAGCTAGCTCTGTTAACTTGTTGTAACCCTGTAGCTAGCTCTGTTAACTTGTTATAACCCTGTAGCTAGCTCTGTTAACTTGTTGTAACCCTGTAGCTAGCTCTGTTAACTTGCAGTAACCCTGTAGCTAGCTCTGTTAACTTGCTGTAACCCTGTAGCTAGCTCTGTTAACTTGCTGTAACCCTGTAGCTAGCTCTGTTAACTTGTTATAACCCTGTAGCTAGCTCTGTTAACTTGCAGTAACCCTGTAGCTAGCTCTGTTAACTTGATGTAACCCTGTAGCTAGCTCTGTTAAATTAATGTAACCCTGTAGCTAGCTCTGTTAACTTAATGTAACCCTGTAGCTAGCTCTGTTAATTTGATGTAACCCTGTAGCTAGCTCTGTTAACTTAATGTAACCCTGTAGCTAGCTCCATTAACTTGTTTTAACCCTGTAGCTAGCTCTGTTAACTTGTTGTAACCCTGTAGCTAGCTCTGTTAACTTGCTGTAACCCTGTAGCTAGCTCCATTAACTTGTTTTAACCCTGTAGCTAGCTCTGTTAACTTGCTGTAACCCTGTAGCTAGCTCCATTAACTTGTTTTAACCCTGTAGCTAGCTCTGTTAACTTAATGTAACCCTGTAGCTAGCTCTGTTAATTTGATGTAACCCTGTAGCTAGCTCTGTTAACTTGTTTTAACCCTGTAGCTAGCTCTGTTAACTTAATGTAACCCTGTAGCTAGCTCCGTTAACTTGTTATAACCCTGTAGCTAGCTCTGTTAACTTAATGTAACCCTGTAGCTAGCTCCGTTAACTTGATGTAACCCTGTAGCTAGCTCTGTTAACTTGATGTAACCCTGTAGCTAGCTCTGTTAACTTGTTATAACCCTGTAGCTAGCTCTGTTAACTTAATGTAACCCTGTAGCTAGCTCTGTTAACTTGATATAACCATGTAGCTAGCTCTGTTAACTTGTTGTAACCCTGTAGCTAGCTCTGTTAACTTGCAGTAACCCTGTAGCTAGCTCTGTTAACTTGTTATAACCATGTAGCTAGCTCTGTTAACTTGTTGTAACCCTGTAGCTAGCTCTGTTAACTTGCAGTAACCCTGTAGCTAGCTCTGTTAACTTGTTATAACCATGTAGCTAGCTCTGTTAACTTGATGTAACCCTGTAGCTAGCTCTGTTAACTTAATGTAACCCTGTAGCTAGCTCTGTTAACTTGTTATAACCATGTAGCTAGCTCTGTTAACTTGTTGTAACCCTGTAGCTAGCTCTGTTAACTTGATATAACCCTGTAGCTAGCTCTGTTAACTTGTTATAACCCTGTAGCTAGCTCTGTTAACTTGATATAACCATGTAGCTAGCTCTGTTAACTTGTTGTAACCCTGTAGCTAGCTCTGTTAACTTGTTGTAACCCTGTAGCTAGCTCTGTTAACTTGCAGTAACCCTGTAGCTAGCGCTGTTAACTTGTTATAACCATGTAGCTAGCTCTGTTAACTTGTTGTAACCCTGTAGCTAGCTCTGTTAACTTGCAGTAACCCTGTAGCTAGCTCTGTTAACTTGTTATAACCATGTAGCTAGCTCTGTTAACTTGATGTAACCCTGTAGCTAGCTCTGTTAACTTAATGTAACCCTGTAGCTAGCTCTGTTAACTTGTTATAACCATGTAGCTAGCTCTGTTAACTTGTTGTAACCCTGTAGCTAGCTCTGTTAACTTGATATAACCCTGTAGCTAGCTCTGTTAACTTGCTGTAACCCTGTAGCTAGCTCTGTTAACTTGTTATAACCCTGTAGCTAGCTCTGTTAACTTGTTGTAACCCTGTAGCTAACTCTGTTAACTTGTTGTAACCCTGTAGCTAGCTCAGTTAACCTGTTATAACCCTGTAGTTAGCTCTGTTAACTTGATGTAACCCTGTAGCTAGCTCCGTTAACTTGCAGTAACCCTGTAGCTAGCTCTGTTAACTTGCTGTAACCCTGTAGCTAGCTCTGTTAACTTAATGTAACCCTGTAGCTAGCTCTGTTAACTTGTTGTAACCCTGTAGCTAGCTCTGTTAACTTAATGTAACCCTGTAGCTAGCTCTGTTAACTTGTTATAACCCTGTAGCTAGCTCTGTTAACTTGCTGTAACCCTGTAGCTAGCTCTGTTAACTTGCAGTAACCCTGTAGCTAGCTCTGTTAACTTAATGTAACCCTGTAGCTAGCTCTGTTAACTTGTTATAACCCTGTAGCTAGCTCTGTTAACTTGCAGTAACCCTGTAGCTAGCTCTGTTAACTTAATGTAACCCTGTAGCTAGCTCTGTTAACTTGTTGTAACCCTGTAGCTAGCTCTGTTAACTTAATGTAACCCTGTAGCTAGCTCTGTTAACTTGATGTAACCCTGTAGCTAGCTCTGTTAACTTAATGTAACCCTGTAGCTAGCTCTGTTAACTTGTTGTAACCCTGTAGCTAGCTCTGTTAACTTAATGTAACCCTGTAGCTAGCTCTGTTAACTTGTTGTAACCCTGTAGCTAGCTCTGTTAACTTAATGTAACCCTGTAGCTAGCTCTGTTAACTTGATGTAACCCTGTAGCTAGCTCTGTTAACTTAATGTAACCCTGTAGCTAGCTCTGTTAACTTGTTGTAACCCTGTAGCTAGCTCTGTTAACTTAATGTAACCCTGTAGCTAGCTCTGTTAACTTAATGTAACCCTGTAGCTAGCTCTGTTAACTTAATGTAACCCTGTAGCTAGCTCTGTTAACTTAATGTAACCCTGTAGCTAGCTCTGTTAACTTAATGTAACCCTGTAGCTAGCTCTGTTAACTTAATGTAACCCTGTAGCTAGCTCTGTTAACTTAATGTAACCCTGTAGCTAGCTCTGTTAACTTAATGTAACCCTGTAGCTAGCTCTGTTAACTTAATGTAACCCTGTAGCTAGCTGTAGCCCTCTGTGTCGAGGTGTGGGTGTCAGTCTGCAGCTATCTCAGTGTGGTGGAAAAGGGATTTTCTAGCCACAGAACTACATTGAGGTAACCTGATCAATCTACTGTGAGTCACACTGCTATCCCATTACAGAACTACATACATGATCTATTGGTATAGTGGTGATCTTAGAAGAACACTCAATACAGGGTGTATCAATATAGTGTTGGTTCTAGAAGAACACTCAATACAGGGTGTATCAATATAGTGTTGGTTCTAGAAGAACACTCAATACAGGGTGTATGAATATAGTGTTGGTTCTAGAAGAACACTCAATACATGGTGTATCAGTATTGTGTTGGTTCTAGAAGAACACTCAATACATGGTGTATCAGTGTAGTGTTGGTTTTATTTGATACAACTAGAAGGACCCATTCATTCCATTCTTTCTCAAAGCAGCAAGCGCTCAACATAGAATTCAAAGTCTGATGAAATCTCTCCAGAGCACATTGAGCCTCTTGGTGGGAGGCACTAGAGGGGCAGTGGGTTACACCCAACTGTTGTAGCACTTGCTGGAAAAACATTGACATTAAATTTGAACCTTGGTCAGACTGCACTGCTTGCGGAAGTCCAAACAGCACACATTATGGTCAAGAGAAATTGGTTACCACTCCTTGCTTTGGTCAAAGGACCATCACAGTGCACCAGAACCCTGCTTGGTCCGTCAGAAACAGGTATAGGCTGCAATTCACAACATAATCAACTTAAATGGCGTCTCTACTTAAATGGCTTTCTCCTCTTCTAGAAACATGGTGTTTAATGGCTGTCTGTCCTTTTCTTTTATATTATACAGAGCGACATGAACACTGCCTTCAGAAAGTATTCAACCCCTTGACTTTCCCACATGTTGTTGTGTTACAGCCTGAATTTCATTGAGATTTGTGTCACTGGGCTACATACAATAGCCCATAATATCGAAGTGGATTGATGTTTTTCAAATTGTTTTTACAAATGAATTACAAATGAAAAGCTGACATGTGTCGAGTCAATAATTATTCAACCCCTTTGTTATGGCAAGCCTAAATACGTTCAGGAGTAAGAATTTGCTTAACAAGTCACGTAAGTTGCATGGACTCGCTGTGTGCAATAATAGTGTTTAGCATGTTTTTTTATGACTACCTCATCTCTGTACCCCACATATACAATTAGCTGTAAGGTCCCTCAGTCAAGCAGTGAATTTCAAACACAGATTCAACCACAAAGACCAGGGAGATATTCCAATGCCTCGCAAAGAAGGGCACCTTCTTTGAGCATGGTGAAGTTATTAATTACACTTTGGATGGTGTATCAATACACCCAGTCACTACAAAGATACAGGCGTCCTTCCTAACTCAGTTGCCAGAGAGGAAGGAAACCGCTCAGGGATTTCACCATGAGGCCAATGGTGACTTTAAAACAGTTACAGAGTTTAATGGCTTTGACAGGAGAAAACTGAGGCTGGATCAACAAAATTGTTGTCACTTCACAATACTAACCTAATTGACAGTGAAAAGAAGGAAGCCTGTACAGATTAAAAATATTCCAAAACATGCATCCTGTTTGCAACAAGGCACTAAAGTAATACTGCAAAAAATGTGGCAAAGCAATTCACTTTTGGCCCTGAATACAAAGTGTTATGTTTGGGGCAAATCTAATACAACACATTACTGAGTGCCACTCTCCATATTTTCAAGCATAGTGGTGGATGCATCATGTTATGGGTATGCTTGTAATCGTTAAGGACTGGGGAGTTTTTCAGGATAAAAAATTAATGGAATGGAGCTAAGCACTGGCAAAATCCTAGAGGAAAACCTGGTTCAGTTCTTGAAAATCTATGGCAAGACCTGGAAATCATTGTCTAGCAATGATCAACAACCAATTTGACAGAGCTTGAAGAATTTGTTAAGAATAATGGGCAAATGTTGCACAATCCAGGTGTGGAAAGCTCTTAGAGACTTACCCAGAAAGACAGCTATAATTGCTGCCAAAGGTGCTTTACAAAGTATTGACTCAGGGGTTTGAATACTTATGTAAATGAGATATTTCTGTATTTCAATTTCAATAAATGTGCAAAAATGTTTTCCCTTTGTTATTAAGATGGGGGGGGGGGGGACCTATTTTATCCATTTTGAAATCAGCCAAATGTGGAACAAGTCAAGGGGTGTGAATACTTTCTGAAGGCACTATAGTAAGAATATGATGGAATACAACAAAATAAAATACAGATAATATCTTCCCCAACTGGTGTCACGGCAACGTGTGGAACCCATAGAGATAGATAGAGGACTCATCTTTATCTCTGTGACAGAATGGGCAGCGCCATTGAGGCTACAACCCATCGGAATCCCCACCCAGTTGACAACTTTAAAATGGCCAAAGCCATTGGTGGAAGCCCGCAGTGGCAATGTCCATGCTAAAAAGGGTTATATCCACGAAGAGTCCTCTATCTATCTCTATGGTGGATCCGCTATCTTATAAAAAAGTGATATTTTGCTTTATTGATCCACGTTTCATCCCTTTCCTACCCTCACTTCACTTTGTTAGGGAGCAGGAGTAGGGGCTTCATCATGATACCCATAGAAAATAATAGCAATCCTATTTATCAGGCTTTTGGAGTTGACTATACACAATCAATAATAATAAGCCTACACTTGATTTAGGCTACATTATAGCATGCTAAATGTTTCTGATCAGTGATAGATGAGCACTTGATTTAGGCTCCATTATAGCATGCTAAATATTTCTGATCAGTGATAGATGAGCACTTGATTTAGGCTCCATTATAGCATGCTAAATGTTTCTGATCAGTGATAGATGAGCACTTGATTTAGGCTCCATTATAGCATGCTAAATGTTTCTGATCAGTGATAGATGAGCACTTGATTTAGGCTCCATTATAGCATGCTAAATGTTTCTGATCAGTGATAGATGAGCACTTGATTTAGGCTCCATTATAGCATGCTAAATGTTTCTGATCAGTGATAGATGAGCACTTGATTTAGGCTCCATTATAGCATGCTAAATGTTTCTGCTCAGTGGTAGATGAGCACTTGAACAGATGAGCTATACCACCTCCACTTATTTGCCAGACAGAAACCAATTAACCAAATAGCCAATACAGACAGAGATTCTGTTAAATAAAATCACATTGATTGAGAAAAATCAGGCTTTTGGTCGGGAGTAGGCCTAGGCTACTAAATAATCCACTTGTTAAACTATTCTGAGCAAAAATATAAACACACAATTTATTTTTTTACTGCGTTACAGTTCATAGAAGGAAATCAGTCAATTGAAATAAATAAATTAGGCACTAATCTATGGATTTCACATGACTGGGCAGGGGTGAAGCCATGGGTGGACCTGGGAGGGCATAGGCCCACCCACATGGGAGCCAGGCCCAGCCAATCAGAATGTGTTTTTCCCCACAAAAGGGCTTTATTAGAGACAGAAATACATTTTAGTCATTTAGCAGACGCTCTTATCTAGAGCAACTTACAGTTAGTGAGTGCATACATCATATTTTTCATACTGTCCCCCCATGGGAATCGAACCCACAACCCTGGCGTTGCAAATGCCATGCTCTACCAACTGAGCTACACAGGACTACAAATACCACTCAGGATCATCAGCTGTCCAAGTGGCAGGTCTCAGACGATCCCACAGGTGAAGAAACTGGATGTGGAGGTCTGCGGTTGTGAGGCCAGTTGGATGTACTTCCAAAATCTGAAACGACATTGGAGGCGGCTTATGGTAGAGAAGTACAGTAATGGCGCCGGAGGGGTTTTATGGACTCTTAACCAACCGTGCTATTTTTTTATGGGCTATTTTGTGTGTTTTTTCGCAATCTTTGTAATTTATTTTGTACATAATGTTGCTGCTACCGTCTCTTATGACCGAAAAGAGATTCTGGACATCAGAACAGCGATTACTCACCTCGAACCGGACAAATATTTGTTCTTTAATGTGAGTCGGACGAGAGGGATTTGCACCAGACACCCGACAGGGCGCTCATCCCCGTCATTCACAGTTGAAAGAAAAGGAGATATCGCGGAAGGAGATCGGGGTGCTTGGTAAGGAGCCGGCGATGAGTGGCTAATCTGCCTTTGCCATGGATACTATTGGCTAATTTACAATCGCTTGATAATAAAGTGGACAAACTACAAGCACGTATATCCTACCAACGGGACATTAAAATCTGTAATATCTTATGTTTCACCGAGTCGTGGCTGAACGAAGACATGAATAACATACAGCCGTCAGGTTATACACTGTATCGGCAGGATAGAACAGCAGCCTCTGGTAAGACAAGGGGTGGAGGTCTATGTAAACAGCTGGTGCACGATATCTAAGGAAGTCTCTAGGTTTTGCTCGCCTGAGGTAGAGTATCTCATGATAAGCTGTAGACCCACTATCTACCAAGAGAGTTTTCATCTATATTATTCGTAGCCGTCTATTTACCACCACAAACCAATGCTGGCACTAAGAACGCACTCAATGAACTGTATAAAGCCATAAGCAAACAAGAAAATGCTCATCCACAGGCGGCGCTCCTTGTGGCCGGGGACGTTAATGCAGGGAAACTTAAATCCGTTTTACCTAATTTCTTCTGTTAAATGTGCAACCAGAGGGAATAAAACTCTAGACCACCTTTACTCCACAAACAGAGACGGGAACAAAGCTCTTCCTCGCCCTCCATTTGGCAAATTTGACATAATTCTACCCTCCTGATTCCTGCTTACAAGCAAAAACTAAAGCAGGAAGCACCAGTGACTCGGTCAATAAAAAAGTGGTCAGATGAAGCAGATGCTAAGCTACAGGATTTGCTAGCACAGAATCGAATATGTTCCGGGATTCTTCCGATGGCATTGAGGAGTACAACACATCAGTCACTGGCTTCATCAATAAGTGCATCGATGACGTCGTCCTCACAGTGACCGTACGTACATACCCCAACCAGAAGCAATGGATTACAGGCAACATCCTCACTGAGCTAAAGGGTAGAGCTGCCGCTTTCAAGGAACGGGACTCTAACCCGCTATGCCCTCCGACGAACCATCAAACAGGCAAAGCGTCAATACAGGACTAAGATCGAATCATACTACACCGGCTCCGACGCTCGTCGGATGTGGCAGGGCTTGCAAACAATTATAGACTACAAAGGGAAGCACAGCCGCGAGCTGCCCAGTGACACGAGCCTACCAGACGAGCTAAATTACTTTTATGCTCGCTTCGAGGCAAGTAACACTGAAACATGCATGAGAGCATCAGCTGTTCCAGATGACTGTCTGATCACGCTCTCCGTAGCCGATGTGAGTAAGACCATTAAACAGGTCAACATTCACAAGGCCGCAGGGCCAGATGGATAACCAGGACGTGTACTCCGAGCATGCGTTGACCAACTGGCAAGTGTCTTCACTGACATTTTCAAACTCTCCCTGTCTGAGTCTGTAATACCAACATGTTTCAAGCAGACCACCATCGTCCCTGTGCCCAACAACACTAAGGTAACCTGCCTGACTGACGGATGAACTATCCTCTTCTACTTTAAATTAGATGCAACAGGGAAATCACTTTTCCACCTAAGCTGTCAGGGGACAGAGAGAGAGAGAGAGAGAACCCTGGAGATATATAGATTGACTGAGCGAGAGCGAGAGAGACCTGGCGAGATAAAGATTGACTGAACGAGAGAGAGAGCCCTGGAGAGATATAGATTGACTGAGTGAGAGAGAGAGATAGCGAGAGAGAGGGATAGAGAGAGAGAGAGAGATAGTAACAGAGAAAGAGAGAGAGAGAGAGAAGAGAGAGAGAGAAGAGAGAGAGAGAGAGAGAGAAGAGAGAGAGAGAGAGATAGTAACAGAGAAAGAGAGAGAGAGAGAGAGAGAGAGAGAGAGAGAGAGAGAGAGAGAGAGAGAGAGAGAGAGAAGAGAGAGAGAGAGTAACAGAGAAAGAGAGAGAGAGAGAGAGAGAGACAGAGAGGAGAGAGAGAGAGAGAGAGAGAGAGAGAGAGAGAGAAGAGAGAGAGAGTAACAGAGAAAGAGAGAGAGAGAGAGAGAAGTGTGTTTGAGAGAGAGAGAGAGAGTAACAGAGAAAGAGAGAGAGAGAGAGAGAGAAAGAGATAGAGAGAGAGAGAGAGAGAGTAACAGAGAAAGAGAGAGAGAGAGAGAGGGAGAGAGAGAGAGAGCGAGAGAGAGAGAGAGAGAGAGAGAGAGAGCACTGGAGATATATATATTGATTGAGATAAAGATTGACTGAACAAGAGAGCGAGAGAGAGGGAGTGCCCCCTCCACTTCAGGCCAGTGGGGGGGCATTTTCTATCCTCTTCTACTTTAAATGAGATGCAACAGGGAAATCACTTTTCCACCTAAGCTGTCAGGGGACAGAGAGAGAGAGAGAGAACCCTGTAGATATATAGATTGACTGAGCAAGAGCAAGAGCGAGAGAGACCTGGAGAAATAAAGATTGACTGAGCGAGAGAGAGAGCCCTGGAGAGATATAGATTGACTGAGTGAGAGAGAGAGAGAGAGAGAGAGAGAGAGAGAGAGAGAGAGAGAGAGAGAGAGAGAGAGAGAGAGAGAGAGAGAGAGAGAGAGAGAGAGAGAGAGAGATAGTAACAGAGAAAGAGAGAGAGAAAGAGAGAGAGAGTGAGAGAGAGAGAGAGAGAGAGAGAGAGAGAGAGAGAGAGAGAGAGAGAGTAACAGAGAAAGAGAGAGAGAGAGTAAGAGAGAGAGAGAGAGAGAGAGAGAGAGAGAGAGAGAGAGAGAGAGAGAGAGAGAGAGAGAGAGAGAGAGAGAGAGAGAGAGAGAGAGAGAGAGAGAGAGAGAGAGAGAGAGAAGAGAGCCCTGGAGAGACATAGATTGACTGAACAAGAGAGCGAGAGAGAGGGAGTGCCCCCTCCACTTCAGGGGCAAATTGGCCAGGCAGAGAGGGTTTAAATCATTGGGAAAGGCTCTTTGTCTCTCAATTCAATTTCAATTCAATTTAAGGGCTTTATTGGCATGGGATACGTATGTTAACATTGCCAAAGCAAGTGAAGTATATTGTAAACAAAAGTGAAATAAACAATAAATATTAACAGTAAACCTTACATTTACATTTACATTTACACTCAGAAGTTCCATAAGGATAAAGACATTTCAAATGTCATATTATGTCTATATACAGTGTTGTAACAATGTGCAAATAGTTAAAGTACAAAAGGGAAAATATATAAACATAACTATGGGTTGTAATTACAATGGTGTTTGTTCTTCACTGGTTGCCCTTTTCTTGTGGCAACAGGTCACAAATCTTGCTGCTGTGATGGCACACTGTGGTTTTTCACCCAGTAGATAAGGGAGTTTATCAAAATTGGGTTTGTTTTCGAATTCTTTGTGGATCTCTGTAATCTAAGGGAAATATGTGTCTCTAATATGGTCATACATTTGGCAGGAGGTTAGGAAGTGCAGCTCAGTTACCACCTAATTTTGTGGGCAGTGTGCACATAGCCTGTCTTCTCTTGAGAGCCAGGTCTGCCTACGGCAGCCTTTCTCAATAGCAAGGCAATGCTCACTGAGTCTGTACATAGTCAAAGCTTTCCTTAAGTTTTGGTCAGTCACAGTGGTCAGGTATTCTGCCTTTGTGTACTCACTGTTTAGGGCCAAATAGCATTCTAGAAAAAAAAATGTAGTTTGCTCTGTTTTTTTGTTAATTCTTTCCAATGTGTCAAGTAATTCTCGTTTAGTTTTCTCATGATTTGGTTGGGTCTAATTGTGTTGTTGTTGTTGTCCTGGGGCACTGTGGGGTCCGTTTGTGTTTGTGAACAGAGCCCCCGGACCAGCTTACTTAGGGGACTCTTCTCCAGGTTCATTTCTCTGTAGGGGATGGCTTTGTTATGGAAGGTTTGGGAATTGCTTCCTTTTAAGTGTTTATAGAATTTAACAACTCTTTTCTGGATTTTGATCATTAGCGGGTATCGTCCTAATTCTGCTCTGCATGCATTATTTGGTGTTTTACGTTGTACACTGAGGCTATTTTTGCAGAATTCTGCATGCAGAGTCTCAATTTGGTGTTTGTCCCATTTTGTGAATTCTTGGTTGGTGAGCGGACCCCAGACCTCACAACCATAAAGGGCAATGGGTTCTATAACTGATTCAAGTATTTTTAGCCAGATCCTAATTGGTGTGTCGAATTTTATGTTCGTTTTGATTGCATAGAAAGCCCTTCTTGCCTTGTCCCTCAGATCGTTCACAGCTTTGTGGAAGTTACCTGTGGCGCTGATGTTTAGGCTGAGGTATGTATAGTTTTTTGTGTGCTCTAGGGCAACGGTGTCTAGATGGAATTTGTATTTGTGGTCCTGGCAATTTGACCTTTTTTGGAACACCATTATTTTTGCTTTACTGAGATTTGCTGTCAGGGCCCAGGTCTGACAGAATCTGTGCAGAAGAACTAGGTGCTGCTGTAGGCCCTCTTTGGTTGGTGACAGAAGCACCAGATCATCAGCAAACAGTAGACATTTGACTTCAGATTCTAGTAGGGTGAGGCCGGGTGCTGCAGACTGTTCTAGTGCCCTCGCCAATTCGTTGATATATATGTTGAAGAGGGTGGGGCTTAAACTTCATCCCTGTCTCACCCCACGACCCTGTGGAAAGAAATGTGTGTGTTTTTTGCCAATTTTAACCGAACACTTGTTGTTTGTGGACATGGATTTTATAATGTCGTATGTTTTTCCCCCAACCCCACTTTCCATCAATTTGTATAGCAGACCCTCATGCCAAATTGAGTCAAAAGCTTTTTTGAAGTCAACAAAGCATGAGAAGACTTTGCCTTTGTTTTGGTTTGTTTGTTTGTCAATTAGGGTGTGCAGGGTGAATACGTGGTCTGTTGTACAGTAATTTGGTAAAAAGCCAATTTGACATTTGCTCAGTACATTGTTTTCACTGAGGACTTGAACTAGTCTGCTGTTAATGATAATGCAGAGGATTTTCCCAAGTTTGCTGTTGACGCATATCCCACGGTAGTAATTGGGGTCAAATTTGTCTCCACTTTTGTGGATTGGTGTGATCAGTCCTTGGTTCCAAATATTGGGGAAGATGCCAGAGCTAAGGATGATGTTAAAGAGTTTAAGTATTGCCAATTGGAATTTGTGGTCTGTATATTTTATCATTTCATTGAGGATACCATCAACACCACAGGCCTTTTTGGGTTGGAGGGTTTGTATTTTGTCCTGTAGTTCATTCAATGTAATTGGAGAATCCAGTGGGTTCTGGTAGTCTTTAATAGTTGATTCTAAGATTTGCATTTGATCATGTATATTTTTTTGCTGTTTGTTCTTTGTTATAGGGCCAAAAAGATTGGAGAAGTGGTTTACCGATACATTTATTTATGTTTTCTTTGGGGGTAGATCGGCTTAATATTGCAGATAGATTGTAACTTCCATCAATGTAATTGTCTGCATCAATTCCAATCCCCCATGTTTTTTATATATATACTCACCTTTATTACTTTCCAACCCCACCATCCTTTTCCTACAATGCCCAGGCCTCTACTTACTATCTACACCTTATGGACACAGTCAATTTTACAATAATTCTATTTTAGTCATTTAGCAGACGCTCTTATCCAGAGCGACTTACAGTTAGTGAAAGCATACATTTTCATACAGGCCCCCCGTGGGAATCGAACCCACAACCCTGGCGTTGCAAACGCCATGCTCAACCAACTGAGCTACACGGGGGGCCATCTATCCATACATCTCCATTTTGGATAGATAGCTCTTCGTGTTGTTGTTTGTTTAGTGTTTTCCAATTTTTCCAGAAGTGGTTAGAGTCTATGGATTATTCAATTACATTGAGCTGATTTATGACATTCCTTCTTTTTCCGTAGTGTATTTCTGTATTGTTTTAGTGATTCACCATAGTGAAGGCGGTGGCTCAGGTTTTCTGGGTCTCTATGTTTTTGGTTGGATAGGTTTCTCAATTTCTTTCTTAGGTTTTTGCATTCTTCATCAAACCATTTGTCACAATTTTAGATTTGATAGGGAAGCTGAGAGGTCAAATATACTGTTTAGGTTCTCTCTCTCTCTCTCTCTATTCAATTTCAATTTAAGGTCTCTCTCTCTCTCTCTCTCTCTCTCTCTCTCTCACACACTGTCTCTCACACTGTCTCTCACACTGTCTCTCACACTGTCTCTCACACTGTCTCTCACACTGTCTCTCACACTGTCTCTCTGACCCAGCTGGTAAATTGCCTATATTTGACCTCCCACAGCAGGCAATGCGACTGTCACTGGTCTTAAAATTACTCTTTAATGCCTCCTTGTCAGCAGTTATGTTTCCTGCAGCCATTAACACATAACCATGGTAACCATACCATTTAAACAGTAACCAAGGTAACCATACCATTTAAACAGTGATCAAGGTAACCATACCATTTAAACAGTGACCAAGGTAGCCATACCATTTAAACAGTGACCAAGGTAACCATGCCATTTAAACAGTAACCAAGGTAACCATACCATTTAAACAGTGATCAAGGTAACCATACCATTTAAACAGTGATCAAGGTAACCATATCATTTAAACAGTGACCAAGGTAACCATACAATTTAAACAGTAACCAAGGTAACCATATCATTTAAACAGTGATCAAGGTAACCATACCATTTAAACAGTGATCAAGGTAACCATACCATTTCAACAGTGATCAAGGTAACCATACCATTTCAACAGTGATCTATTATTTAGAATCAAATCAAATCAAATCAAATTTAATTTGTCACATATACGTGTTTAGCAGATGTTATAGCGGATGTAGCGAAATGCTACATAACAACACAGAGATACATATGGTATAAACAAAACGTACAGTCAATAACACAATAGAAAATCTATATACAGTGTGTGCAAATGTAGTAAGTTATGGAGGTAAGGCAATAAATAGGCCATAGTGCAAAATAATTACAATTGAGTATTAACACTGGAGTGATAGATGTGCAGAAGATGATGTGCTAATAGAGATACTGGGGTGCAAATGAGCAAAATAAATACTTTTTTGGCCTTCCTGTGACATCGGGTGCTGTATGTGTCATGGAGGGTGGGTAGTTTGCCCCCGATAATGAGTTTGGCAGACCGCACTACCCTCTGGAGAGCCCTATGGTTGCAGGCGGTGCAGTTGCCGTACCAGGCGGTGATACAGCCCGAAAGGATGCTCTCAATTGTGCATCTGTAAAAGTTTGTGAGGGTTTTAGGTGCCAAGCCGAATTTCTTCAGCCTCCTGAGGTTGAAGATGCTCTGTTGCGCCTTCTTCACCACACTGTCTGCGTGGGTGGACCATTTCAGTTTGTCGGTGATGTGTACTCCAAGGAACTTGAAGCTTTCCACCTTCTCCACTGCGGTCCCGCCGTTGTGGATAGGGGGGTGCACCGTCTGCTGTTTCTGGAAGTCCACGATCATCTCCTTTGTTTTGTTTGACGTTGAGTGAGAGGTTATATTCCTGGCACCACACTCCCAGAGCCCTCACCTCCTCCCTGTAGGCGGTCTCGTCATTGTTGTAATCAAGCCTACTACTGTTGTGTTGTCTGCAAACTTGATGATTGAGTTGGAGGCGTGCTTGGCCATGCAGTCATGGGTGAACAGGGAGTACAGGAGGGGGCTGACCACGCACCCTTGTGGGGCCCCAGTGTTGAGGATCTGCGAAGGGGAGATGTTGTTTCCTACCTTCACTACCTGGGGGCGGCCCATCAGGAAGTCCAGGACCCAGTTGCACAGGGTGGGGTTCAGACCCAGGGCCTCAAGCTTAATGATGAGCTTGGAGGGTACTATGATGTTGAATGCTGAGCTATAGTCAATGAACAGCATTCTTACATATGTATTCCTCTTGTCCAGATGGGATAGGGCAGTGTTCAGTGTGATGGCGATTGCATCGTCTGTGGATCTATTGGGGCGGTAAGCAAATTGAAGTGGGTCTAGGGTGACAGGTAAGGTAGAGGTGACATGATCCTTGACTAGTCTCTCAAATCACTTCATGATGACAGAGGTGAGTGCTACAGGGCGATAGTCATTTAGTTCAGTTACCTTTGCTTTCTTGGGTACAGGAACAATGGTGGCCATCTTGAAGCATGTGGGAACATTTGACTTGGAAAGGGAAAGATTGAATATGTCCATGAACACACCAGCCAGCTGGTCTGCGCATGCTCTGAGGACGCAACTAGGGATGCCGTCTGGGCCGGCAGCCTTGCGGGGGTTAACATGCTTAAATGTCTTAATCACGTCGGCCACGGAGAAGGAGAGGCCACAGTCCTTGGTAGTGGGCCTCGTCTGTGGCACTGTGTTATCCTCAAGGTGGGCAAAGAAGGTGTTTAGCTTGTCTGGAAGCGAGACGTCGGTGTCAGCGACGTGGCTGGTTTTCCTTTTGTAGTCCGTGATTGTCTGTAGACCCTGCCACATACGTCTTGTGTCTGAGCCGTTGAATTGCGACTCCACTTTGTCTCTATACTGATGTTTTGTCAGTTTAATTGCCTTGCGGAGTGAGTAGCTACACTGTTTGTATTCTGCCATATTCCCAGTCACCTTGCCATGGTTGAATGTGGTGGTTTGCGCTTTCAGATTGGCGCGAATGCTGCCGTCTATCCACGGTTTCTGGTTAGGGTAGGTTTTAATAGTCACAGTGGGCACAACATCACCTATACACTTCCTGATAAACTCAGTCACCGTTTCAGTGTATTCGTCTAGATTATTTTCGGAAGCTACCCGGAACATATCCCAGTGCGCGTGATCAAAACAATCTTGAAGCGTGGATTCCGATTGGTCAGACCAGCGTTGAATAGTCCTTAGCACGGGTACTTCCTGTTTGAGTTTCTGCCTATAGGAAGGGAGGAGCAAAAGTCGTGGTCAGAACCCCCACTGTTATAGAAACATACAGTGGAATGAATAGAGGTGCTTCTCTTTCCAACATCTATTATTTAGAGTAATAATACTAGGTATGAGTACACAGAGAGTGTTGTATGAGTAATAATACTAGGTATGAGTACACAGAGAGTGTTGTATGAGTAATAATACTAGGTATGAGTACACAGAGAGTGTTGTATGAGTAATAATACTAGGTATGAGTACACAGAGAGTGTTGTATGAGTAATAATACTAGGTATGAGTACACAGAGAGTGTTGTATGAGTAATAATACTAGGTATGAGTACACAGAGAGTGTTGTATGAGTAATAATACTAGGTATGAGTACACAGAGAGTGTTGTATGAGTAATAATACTAGGTATGAGTACACAGAGAGTGTTGTATGAGTAATAATACTAGGTATGAGTACACATAGAGTGTTGTATGAGTAATAATACTAGGTATGAGTACACAGAGAGTGTTGTATGAGAATAACACTAGGTATGAGTACACAGAGAGTGTTGTATGAGAATAATACTAGGTATGAGTACACAGAGAGTGTTGTATGAGTAATAATACTAGGTATGAGTACACAGAGAGTGTTGTATGAGAATAATACTAGGTATGAGTACACAGAGAGTGTTGTATGAGTAATAATACTAGGTATGAGTACACAGAGAGTGTTGTATGAGAATAATACTAGGTATGAGTACACAGAGAGTGTTGTATGAGTAATAATACTAGGTATGAGTACACAGAGTGTGTTGTATGAGAATAATACTAGGTATGAGTACACAGAGAGTGTTGTATGAGAATAATACTAGGTATGAGTACACAGAGAGTGTTGTATGAGTAATAATACTAGGTATGAGTACACAGAGAGTGTTGTATGAGTAATAATACTAGGTATGAGTAAACAGAGAGTGTTGTATGAGAATAATACTAGGTATGAGTACACAGAGAGTGTTGTATGAGAATAATACTAGGTATGAGTACACAGAGAGTGTTGTATGAGAATAATACTAGGTATGAGTACACAGAGAGTGTTGTATGAGTAATAATACTAGGTATGAGTACACAGAGAGTGTTGTATGAGTAATAATACTAGGTATGAGTAAACAGAGAGTGTTGTATGAGAATAATACTAGGTATGAGTACACAGAGAGTGTTGTATGTGTAATAATACTAGGTATGAGTAAACAGAGAGTGTTGTATGAGTAATAATACTAGGTATGAGTAAACAGAGAGTGTTGTATGAGAATAATACTAGGTATGAGTACACAGAGAGTGTTGTATGAGTAATAATACTAGGTATGAGTAAACAGAGAGTGTTGTATGAGTAATAATACTTGGTATGAGTAAACAGAGAGTGTTGTATGAGAATAATACTAGGTATGAGTACACAGAGAGTGTTGTATGAGTAATAATACTAGGTATGAGTAAACATAGAGTGTTGTATGAGTAATAATACTAGGTATGAGTAAACAGAGAGTGTTGTATGAGAATAATACTAGGTATGAGTACACAGAGAGTGTTGTATGAGAATAATACTAGGTATGAGTACACAGAGTGTGTTGTATGATAATAATACTAGGTATGAGTACACAGAGAGTGTTGTATGAGAATAATACTAGGTATGAGTACACAGAGAGTGTTGTATGAGAATAATACTAGGTATGAGTAAACAGAGAGTGTTGTATGAGTAATAATACTAGGTATGAGTAAACAGAGTGTGTTGTATGAGTAATAATACTAGGTATGAGTAAACAGAGAGTGTTGTATGAGTAATAATACTAGGTATGAGTAAACAGAGAGTGTTGTATGAGTAATAATACTAGGTATGAGTAAACATGATTGCATATGTATGACGCTGTCACTGCAGCCAGTCAAGGCCAATCAACATCATTCATCCACACACTATTGCCACACTGTCGTTGTACTGTAGCCATATCCCGCCCAGGCCAGACCAGGAAGCATCTAGAACATCCTTCATCCACACAGTCGTAATGCTGTTTCCTGTACCCACCCACACAACTTTCCTTACTGTAAAACACATTACAGCATCTCTGTAATGATGTCATGTTGTAATATAATGTTGTAATGTTTTACGGTAAGGTAAATGGTACTATAAAATACATTACAGCACCTCTGCTGTAAAGCAAAATTACAGTATTAAGCTGACAACTCTGGTGCCAGGATAATGCTGCAAATTTACAGTGAAATGCTCAGTGAAATCTGTATCTAAGAAAAGCAATACATTTGTACATAAGGAATTTATTCAAATTGGTAACGTTGACAAATTAACAACATGTTTGACAATAGATGTAACAGTTAACAAATGTAACCAAATAAGAGAATCATAACAACACTAATTTATAATAATAATAACATGATATGCCATTTAGCAGACGCTTTTATCCAAAGCGACTTACAGTCATGTGCGCATACATTTTTACGTATGGGTGGTCCCGGGGATCGAACCCACTACCCTGGCGTTACAAGCACCGTGCTCTACCAGCTGAGCTACAGCTACAGAGCAAGACAGAGAGCGGGAGATGGAGTTAAAATTGGGACAACTCTATTGGGGGTAAGGGGTTCAGAGGCGGTGAAACACAACAGTTTGGGCAGGAGAGTATCCAGGAGAGCATCCAGGAGAGCATCCAGGAGACAGGAGAGCATCCAGGAGACAGGAGAGCATCCAGGAGAGCATCCAGGAGACAGGAGAGCATCCAGGAGAGCATCCAGGAGACAGGAGAGCATCCAGGAGAGCATCCAGGACAGCATCCAGGAGAGCATCCAGGAGAGCATCCAGGAGAGCATCCAGGAGAGCATCCAGGACAGCATCCAGGAGACAGGAGAGCATCCAGGAGAGCATCCAGGACAGCATCCAGGAGAGCATCCAGGACAGCATCCAGGACAGCATCCAGGAGACAGGAGAGCATCCAGGAGAGCATCCAGGACAGCATCCAGGACAGCATCCAGGAGACAGGAGAGCATCCAGGAGAGCATCCAGGACAGCATCCAGGAGACAGGAGAGCATCCAGGAGAGCATCCAGGAGAGCATCCAGGAGAGCATCCAGGACAGCATCCAGGAGAGCATCCAGGAGAGTATCCAGGAGAGAGAAGTCAGCGCAGCATCAGGTGTTCCTCATGGGGCTCCGTAACAATCATCCTCAGTTCTGATTGGTCAGCTCTTCTCACCCCTAGGACAAGCATAGAAACATAAAGAATAGAATGAGAGACAGAGAGCACCAGGGCTGTTACTCTGTGGGTTAAAAGACAGGGGACATATCAAGCTGGTGCACCAGGGCTGTTACTCTGTGGGTTAAAAGACAGGGGACAAGGGACACATCAAGCTGGTGCGTACTTACCTCACTAGTGGTCTTCACTCAAACTCAGTGAGCTCTTGGAAGAATGGGACAACGTAGGGGTTCAGCTGGCTTCAGCTGGCTTCCTGGGCCACCTTGTCATACACTTTGTCCTATCTTGAGGGTTCATAATCTTGAGTTGATTTGAACCTGGAATCTGTACAGCCATATATCCAATATAGTTTATGAAATCAATTGAGGCATTGAACAAATACAAATAAGACATCTAGATACACCTACTGTACTACAACCCCTAGATAACTAATACAACACAGTTAGATACATCTACTGTACTTCAACCCCCTAGATAACTAATACAACACAATGACGACACAGATAATATAGCGATTTTCCATGCATAGGCAGGACAGAGAAGCTACGTCTGGTAAGACGAGGGGTGTGTCTATTTGTCAATAACAGCTGGTGTGCGATGTCTAATATTAAAGAAGTCTCGAGGTATTGCTCGCCTGAGGTAGAGTACCTCATGATAAGCTGTAGACCCACTATCTACCAAGAGAGTTCTCATCTATATTATTCGTAGCCGTCTATCTACCACAAACCGATGCTGGCACTAAGACCGCACTCAACGAGCTGTATAAAGCCATAAGCAAACAAGAAAACGCTCATCCAGAAGCGGTGCTCCTAGTGGCCGGGGACTTTAATGCAGGGAAACTTAAATCCGTTTTACCTCATTTCTACCAGCATGTCACATGTGCAACCAGAGGAAAAAAACCTCTAGGCCACATTTACTCCACAAACAGAGACGCATACAAAGCCCTCCCTCGTTCTCCATTTGTCAAATCTGACCATAATTCCATCCTCCTGATTCCTGCTTACAAGCAAAAATTAATGTAGGAAGTACCAGTGAGTCGCTCAATACGGAAGTGGTCAGATGACGCGGATGCTATGCTACAGGACTGTTTTGCTAGCACAGACTGGAATCTGTTCCAGGATTCATGCAATGGCATTGAGGAGTATACCACCTGAGTCATCGTCTTCATCAATAAGTGCATTGACGACGTCGTCCCCACAGTGACCGTACGTACATATACCAACCAGAAGCCATGGATTACAGGCAACATCTGCATCGAGCTAAAGGGTAGAGCTGCCCCTTTCAAGGAGCGGGACTCTAACCCGGACGCTTATAAGAAATCTCGCTATGCCCTCAGATGAACCATCAAACAGGCAAAGAGTCAATACAGGACTAAGATTTAATCGTACTACACCGGCTCTGATGCTCGTCAGATGTGGCAGAGCTTGAAAACTATTACAGACTACAAAGGGAAGCACAGCCGCGAGCTGCCCAGTGACACAAGCCTACCAGACGAGCTAAACCACTTCTATGCTCGCTTCGAGGCAAGCAACACTGAAGCATGCATGAGAGCACCAGCTGTTCCAGACGACTGTGTGATAACGCTCTCAGTAGCCGATGTGAGCAAGACCTTTAAACAGGTCAACATTTCCAAAGCCGCAGGGCCAGACGGATTACCAGGACGTGTACTGAAAGCATGCGCGGACCAACTGGCAAGTGTCTTCAATTACATTTTCAACCTGACCGAGTCTGTAATACCTACATGTGTCAAGCAGACCACCATTGTCACTGTGCCCAAGTAATGCAAAGGTAACCTACCTAAATGACTACCGACTGCCCCATAGCACTGACGTCGGTAGCCATGACGTGCTTTGAAAGGCTGTTCATGGCTCACATCAACACCATTATCCCAGAAACCCTAGACCCACTCCAATTTGCATATCGCCCCAACAGATCCACAGATGACGCAATCTCAATCTTACTCCACACAGCCCTTTCCCACCTGGACAAAAGTAACACCTATGTGAGAATGCTGTTCATTGAATACATCTCAGCATTCAACACCATAGTGCCCACAAAGCTCATCACTAAGCTAAGGACCCTGGGACTAAACACCTCCCTCTGCAACTGGATCCTGGACTTACCGCCCCCAGGTGGTAAGTGTAGGTAACAACATGCCTGCCATGCTGATCCTCAACACTGAGGCCCCTCACTGGTGCGTGCGTAGTCTTAAATGTTTCTTGAACTGCATTGTTGGTTAAGGGCATGTAAGTAATCATTTCACAGTAAGGTCTATCTGTTGTATTCGGAGCATGTGACAACTAAAGTTTGATTTGATTTGATTTTGATACTACACATCCAAGTATATCAAATTATGAAAGACAAGCGTTGTAATTTTGAATTCCGTAAAGTGAGAGTGGAAGAGGTGAAAAAAGTATTGTTGTCTATCAACAATGACAAGCCACCGGGGTCTGACAACTTGGATGGAAAATTACTGAGGATAATAGCAGATGATATTGCCGCTCCTATTTGCCATATTTTAAATTAAGCCTATTAGAATGTGTGGCATGTGCGGGAAGCTAGAATAAGCAAGTTAAACAATTTAAAGGCAATGCTACCAAATACTAATTTAGTGTATGTAAACTTCTGACCCATTGGGAATGTGATGAAAGAAATTAAATCTGAAGTATTTGGGACAAGTCATTCACTAAACCCTAAACCTCAACTAAATGTTGTATTAATTAATGTGGAAATTGAGCAAGTTGAGGTGACTAAACTGCTTGGAGTAACCCTGGATTATAAACTGTCATGGTCAAAACATATTGATACAACATTAGCTAAGATGGGGAGAAGTATGTCTATAATAAAGCGCTGCTCTACCTTCTTAACAGCACTATCAACAAGGCAGGTCCTACAAAAAAGGATCAATTGGATCAGAACAGGGCAGCACGGCTGGCCCTTGGATGTACACAGAGAGCTAATATTAATAATATGCATGTCAATCTCGCCTGGCTCAAAGTGGAGGAGAGATTGACTTAATCACTACTTTATGAGAGGTATTGACATGTTGAATGCACTGAGCTGTCTGTTTGAACATCTGGCACACATCAGACACCCATGCATACCCCACAAGACATGCCACCAGAGGTCTCTTCACAGTCCCCGAGTCCAGAACAGACTATGGGAAGCGCACAGTCCTACATAGAGCCATGACTACATGGAACTCTGTTCCACATTAGGTAACTGATACAAGCAGGAAAATTGGATTAACAAATAAAATAAAAACCAGCTTATGGAACCGAGGGGACTGTGAAGCAACACAAACATAGACACAGACACGTGCATACACACACATCATAACATACGCACTATACACACACGTACACATGGATTTTGTCCTGTAGATATGTGGTAGTAGAGTAGGGGCCTGAGGGCACACAGTGTGTTGTGAAATCTGTGAATGTATTGTAAGGTTTTAAAATTGTATAAACTGCCTTAACCTCTACGGGATCGGTGCCCCTTATACGGGACGGTTGTTGCTCAATATGCGAAATGTGACTAGAATGGTGTTTTAAACAACAGCCAACTATCCGGGACATTGACATGTCTTATATGGGCAGAAAGCTTACATTCTTGTTAATCTAACTGCAGTGTCCAATTTACAGTAGCTAGTTGGTTTGGTATATTCACCTCTGAAGGTAGATAATGTACTTACATTCAGTAATCTTGCTCTGATTTGTCATCCCGAGGGTCCCAGAGATAAAAGGTAATGTAGTTTTGTTTGAAAAATCAATTTTTATATTCAAATGTTGGAACTGGGTTCTACAGTTTGACCTCTGACTCCACAACACACCCCGGTAATGGGGATCCATAATAAATACAAATACAAATAACCAAAACAACACAGCTAGATATAAATCAAATCAAATCAAATCAAATGTTATTTGTCACATACACGTGTTTAGCAGATGTTATAGTTAGTGTAGTGAAATGCTTGTGCTTTTACAGTGAGGGAAAAAAGTATTTGATCCCCTTCTAATTTTGTACGTTTGCCCACTGACAAAGAAATGATCAGTCTAAAATGTTAATGGTAGGTTTATTTGAACAGTGAGAGACAGAATAACAACAAAACAATCCAGAAAAACGCATGTTAAAAATGTTATAAATTGATTTGCATTTTAATGAGGGAAAATATCATTTGACCCCCTCTCAATCAGAAAGATTTCTGCCTCCCAGGTGTCTTTTATACAGATAACAAGCTGAGATTAGGGGCACACTCTTAAAGGGAGTGCTCCTAATCTCAGCTTGTTACCTCTATAAAAGACACCTTGTCCACAGAAGCAATCAATCAATCACATTCCAAACTCTCCACCATGGCCAAGACCAAAGAGCTCTCCAAGGATGTCAGGGACAAGATTGTAGACCTACACAAGGCTGGAATGGGCTACAAGACCATCGCCAAGCAGCTTGGTGAGAAGGTGACAACAGTTGGTGCGATTATTCGCAAATGGAAGAAACACAAAAGCAATGTCAATCTCCCTCGGACTGGGGATCCATGCAAGATCTCACTTGGTGGAGTTGCAATGATCATGAAAACGGTGTGGAATCAGCCCAGAACTACACGGGAGGATCTTGTCAATGATCTCAAGGCAGCTGGGACCATAGTCACCAAGAAAACAATTGGTAACACACTACGCCGTGAAGGACTGAAATCCTGCAGCGCCCGCAAGGTCCCCCTGCTCAAGAAAGTACATATACAGGCCCGTCTGAAGTTTGCCAATGAACATCTGAATGATTCAGAGGAGAACTGGGTGAAAGTGTTGTGGTCAGATGAGACCAAAATCGAGCTCTTTGGCATCAACTCAACTCGCTGTGTTTGGAGGATGAATGCTGCCTATGACCCCAAGAACACCATCCCCACCGTCAAACATGGAGGTGGAAACATTATGCTTTGGGTGTGTTTTTCTGCTAAGGAGACAGGACAACTTCATCGCATCAAAGGGACGATGGACGGGGCCATGTACCGTCAAATCTTGGGTGAGAACGTCCTTCCCTCAGCCAAGGCATTGAAAATGGGTCGTGGATGGGTATTCCAGCATGACAATGACCCAAAACACACGGCCAAGGCAATAAAGAAGTGGCTCAAGAAGAAGCACATTAAGGTCCTGGAGTGGCCTAGCCAGTCTCCAGACCTTAATCCCATAGAAAATCTGTAGAGGGAGCTGAAGGTTTGAGTTGCCAAACGTCAGCCTCGAAACCTTAATGACTTGGAGAAGATCTTCAAAGAGGAGTGGAACAAAATCCCTCCTGAGATGTGTGCAAACCTGGTGGCCAACTACAAGAGATGTCTGACCTCTGTGATTGCCAACAAGGGTTTTGCCACCAAGTACTAAGTCATGTTTTGCAGAGGGGTCAAATACTTATTTCCCTTATTAAAATGCAAATCAATTTATAACATTTTTGACATGCGTTTTTCTGAATTTTGTTGTTGTTATTCTATCTCTCACTGTTCAAATAAACCTGGCAAATTATAGACTTATCATGTATTTGTCAATGGGCAAACATACAAAATCAGCTAGTTTAAAGCAATGAAATATCTAATTGTTACAAAGAATGAATGTATTGGCTACATTTATGAGAATAATACATGCATTTACTTACCTTATCAATCTTGAAGACGATACACTCATTTATCTAAAAAAAAAAGTGTTATGAGTGAGTGCACCACAAACATATTTCCAGGTTGTTGCTGACTCCTCCTCCCAGTACAGCCTCTTCCTACACCACGGGTAGGGGAAGGGTATTTATCTGCAAAAGTGAAGTCTTTCTTTGATGTCAAGTCAGCTCATATTGTTGCTACCTTAGCTGTTGTGCTAGCTACCATGCTACTGAACCGTGACGCATATTGACATGGTAATAAAAGACAGCGTCTTATCCTAAAAATATAAGTGTTTAAAATATTTAGCTAGCTATAACATTAATTGATAGCTAGCTAATGTTAGAATAAGACATGCTAGCCAGTCTGGTGCTGACAGGTTGAAACTAGTATTCCAACAAAATATGTTTCTCTCTATCCCATAAAACTTGACCAGGCATCAATTAGCTAACCAGGCATCAATTAGCTAACACAATGTTAAAGATTATTGGGAAGTTTAATTAATATGTTAAACAATCACCGGACAACTTTGGCTGGTAGATTGCTTGGTTTCTATTTTCAAACAGATGTTTCTAATCATCTTGATTGGTCATTGACTGTTACTTGTCATGGAACTCATGTGTTCACCAGAAACAGCTGCTGGAAAACTGTTTGCCACTAGTGGCAATAAACACTGTTGCCACAGGGTTGCCACAGATTGAAATATAATCTTGAGAGAATCGTTTGCCAGAAAAATTACCTTTGCCTAACTGTATGCCACTAGTGGCGATAAATATTATTTTGGGAAACATTAGCACATTTCTGAAAACATTTTGTTACACACTATTTAGTTTGCAGCAAATTTGCCACAAACTTGCGGGAAGTTTGTAGCAACAAATTCATTTTTTAAGGGTTACTGTATAAACTAAATACAGTATGTTAGAATAATCTTTACAGGGGGCTTCCAATTACAATTAATAACCGTATTTTTCAGCCTTTTATCCATAATGCAGTGCAATCTACAGATTTACAGTATTTTATTGTGCATTTTATTGTGTTTTTCTGTTGAAATGACAGAAAAGTCTTACACTCCACACAACCCACACCCATCCCAACCCACCCCACTCCACACAACCCACACCCATCCCAACACACCCCACTCCACACAACCACACCCATCCCAACCCACGCTAACCCTGGAGGGACACTGTCTCTCCCTCTGTAGAGACTAACGCTAACCCTGCAGGGACACTGTCTCTCCCTCTGTAGAGACTAACTCTAACCCTGCAGGGACACTGCCTCTCCTTCTGTAGAGACTAACTCTAACCCTGCAGGGACACTGTCTCTCCCTCTGTAGAGACTAATGCTAACCCTGGAGGGACACTGTCTCTCCCTCTGTAGAGACTAACTCTAACCCTGCAGGGACACTGCCTCACCCTCTGTAGAGACTAACTCTAACCCTGCAGTGACACTGTCTCTCCCTCTGTAGAGACTAACTCTAACCCTGGAGGGACACTGTCTCTCCCTCTGTAGAGACTAACTCTAACCCTGCAGGGACACTGTCTCTCCCTCTGTAGAGACTAACTCTAACCCTGCAGGGACACTGTCTCTCCCTCTGTAGAGACTAACTCTAACCCTGCAGGGACACTGTCTCTCCCTCTGTAGAGACTAACTCTAACCCTGCAGGGACACTGTCTCTCCCTCTGTAGAGACTAACTCTAACCCTGGAGGGACACTGTCTCTCCCTCTGTAGAGACTAACTCTAACCCTGCAGGGACACTGTCTCTCCCTCTGTAGAGACTAACTCTGCAGGGACACTGTCTCTCCCTCTGTAGAGACTAACGCTAACCCTGCAGGGACACTGTCTCTCCCTCTGTAGAGACTAACTCTAACCCTGCAGGGACACTGTCTCTCCCTCTGTAGAGACTAACTCTAACCCTGCAGGGACACTGTCTCTCCCTCTGTAGAGACTAACTCTAACCCTGCAGGGACACTGTCTCTCCCTCTGTAGAGACTAACTCTAACCCTGCAGGGACACTGCCTCACCCTCTGTAGAGACTAACTCTAACCCTGCAGGGACACTGTCTCTCCCTCTGTAGAGACTAACTCTAACCCTGCAGGGACACTGTCTCTCCCTCTGTAGAGACTAACTCTAACCCTGCAGGGACACTGCCTCACCCTCTGTAGAGACTAACACTAACCCTGCAGGGACACTGTCTCTCCCTCTGTAGAGACTAACTCTAACCCTGCAGGGACACTGCCTCACCCTCTGTAGAGACTAACTCTAACCCTGCAGGGACACTGTCTCTCCCTCTGTAGAGACTAACTCTAACCCTGCAGGGACACTGTCTCTCCCTCTGTAGAGACTAACTCTAACCCTGCAGGGACACTGTCTCTCCCTCTGTAGAGACTAACTCTAACCCTGCAGGGACACTGCCTCACCCTCTGTAGAGACTAACTCTAACCCTGCAGGGACACTGTCTCTCCCTCTGTAGAGACTAACTCTAACCCTGCAGGGACACTGTCTCTCCCTCTGTAGAGACTAACTCTAACCCTGCAGGGACACTGCCTCACCCTCTGTAGAGACTAACTCTAACCCTGCAGGGACAATGTCTCTCCCTCTGTAGAGACTAACGCTAACCCTGCAGGGACACTGTCTCTCCCTCTGTAGAGACTAACTCTAACCCTGCAGGGACACTGTCTCTCCCTCTGTAGAGACTAACTCTAACCCTGCAGGGACACTGCCTCACCCTCTGTAGAGACTAACGCTAACCCTGCAGGGACACTGTCTCTCCCTCTGTAGAGACTAACTCTAACCCTGGAGGGACACTGTCTCTCCCTCTGTAGAGACTAACGCTAACCCTGCAGGGACACTGTCTCTCCCTCTGTAGAGACTAACTCTAACCCTGCAGGGACACTGCCTCACCCTCTGTAGAGACTAACTCTAACCCTGCAGGGACACTGTCTCTCCCTCTGTAGAGACTAACTCTAACCCTGCAGGGACACTGCCTCACCCTCTGTAGAGACTAACTCTAACCCTGCAGGGACACTGTCTCTCCCTCTGTAGAGACTAACTCTAACCCTGCAGGGACACTGTCTCTCCCTCTGTAGAGACTAACTCTAACCCTGCAGGGACACTGTCTCTCCCTCTGTAGAGACTAACTCTAACCCTGGAGGGACACTGTCTCTCCCTCTGTAGAGACTAACTCTAACCCTGCAGGGACACTGTCTCTCCCTCTGTAGAGACTAACTCTGCAGGGACACTGTCTCTCCCTCTGTAGAGACTAACGCTAACCCTGCAGGGACACTGTCTCTCCCTCTGTAGAGACTAACTCTAACCCTGCAGGGACACTGTCTCTCCCTCTGTAGAGACTAACTCTAACCCTGCAGGGACACTGTCTCTCCCTCTGTAGAGACTAACTCTAACCCTGCAGGGACACTGTCTCTCCCTCTGTAGAGACTAACTCTAACCCTGCAGGGACACTGCCTCACCCTCTGTAGAGACTAACTCTAACCCTGCAGGGACACTGTCTCTCCCTCTGTAGAGACTAACTCTAACCCTGCAGGGACACTGTCTCTCCCTCTGTAGAGACTAACTCTAACCCTGCAGGGACACTGCCTCACCCTCTGTAGAGACTAACTCTAACCCTGCAGGGACACTGTCTCTCCCTCTGTAGAGACTAACTCTAACCCTGCAGGGACACTGCCTCACCCTCTGTAGAGACTAACGCTAACCCTGCAGGGACACTGTCTCTCCCTCTGTAGAGACTAACTCTAACCCTGCAGGGACACTGTCTCTCCCTCTGTAGAGACTAACTCTAACCCTGCAGGGACACTGTCTCTCCCTCTGTAGAGACTAACTCTAACCCTGCAGGGACACTGCCTCACCCTCTGTAGAGACTAACTCTAACCCTGCAGGGACACTGTCTCTCCCTCTGTAGAGACTAACTCTAACCCTGCAGGGACACTGTCTCTCCCTCTGTAGAGACTAACTCTAACCCTGCAGGGACACTGCCTCACCCTCTGTAGAGACTAACTCTAACCCTGCAGGGACAATGTCTCTCCCTCTGTAGAGACTAACGCTAACCCTGCAGGGACACTGTCTCTCCCTCTGTAGAGACTAACTCTAACCCTGCAGGGACACTGTCTCTCCCTCTGTAGAGACTAACTCTAACCCTGCAGGGACACTGCCTCACCCTCTGTAGAGACTAACGCTAACCCTGCAGGGACACTGTCTCTCCCTCTGTAGAGACTAACTCTAACCCTGGAGGGACACTGTCTCTCCCTCTGTAGAGACTAACGCTAACCCTGCAGGGACACTGTCTCTCCCTCTGTAGAGACTAACTCTAACCCTGCAGGGACACTGCCTCACCCTCTGTAGAGACCAACTCTAACCCTGCAGGGACACTGTCTCTCCCTCTGTAGAGACTAACTCTAACCCTGCAGGGACACTGCCTCACCCTCTGTAGAGACTAACTCTAACCCTGCAGGGACACTGTCTCTCCCTCTGTAGAGACTAACTCTAACCCTGCAGGGACACTGTCTCTCCCTCTGTAGAGACTAACTCTAACCCTGCAGGGACACTGTCTCTCCCTCTGTAGAGACTAACTCTAACCCTGCAGGGACACTGCCTCACCCTCTGTAGAGACTAACTCTAACCCTGCAGGGACACTGTCTCTCCCTCTGTAGAGACTAACTCTAACCCTGCAGGGACACTGTCTCTCCCTCTGTAGAGACTAACTCTAACCCTGCAGGGACACTGCCTCACCCTCTGTAGAGACTAACTCTAACCCTGCAGGGACAATGTCTCTCCCTCTGTAGAGACTAACGCTAACCCTGCAGGGACACTGTCTCTCCCTCTGTAGAGACTAACTCTAACCCTGCAGGGACACTGTCTCTCCCTCTGTAGAGACTAACTCTAACCCTGCAGGGACACTGCCTCACCCTCTGTAGAGACTAACTCTAACCCTGCAGGGACACTGTCTCTCCCTCTGTAGAGACTAACTCTAACCCTGCAGGGACACTGTCTCTCCCTCTGTAGAGACTAACTCTAACCCTGCAGGGACACTGTCTCTCCCTCTGTAGAGACTAACTCTAACCCTGCAGGGACACTGCCTCACCCTCTGTAGAGACTAACTCTAACCCTGCAGGGACACTGTCTCTCCCTCTGTAGAGACTAACTCTAACCCTGCAGGGACACTGTCTCTCCCTCTGTAGAGACTAACTCTAACCCTGCAGGGACACTGTCTCTCCCTCTGTAGAGACTAACTCTAACCCTGCAGGGACACTGCCTCACCCTCTGTAGAGACTAACTCTAACCCTGCAGGGACACTGTCTCTCCCTCTGTAGAGACTAACTCTAACCCTGCAGGGACACTGTCTCTCCCTCTGTAGAGACTAACTCTAACCCTGCAGGGACACTGCCTCACCCTCTGTAGAGACTAACTCTAACCCTGCAGGGACAATGTCTCTCCCTCTGTAGAGACTAACGCTAACCCTGCAGGGACACTGTCTCTCCCTCTGTAGAGACTAACTCTAACCCTGCAGGGACACTGTCTCTCCCTCTGTAGAGACTAACTCTAACCCTGCAGGGACACTGCCTCACCCTCTGTAGAGACTAACTCTAACCCTGCAGGGACACTGTCTCTCCCTCTGTAGAGACTAACTCTAACCCTGCAGGGACACTGTCTCTCCCTCTGTAGAGACTAACTCTAACCCTGCAGGGACACTGTCTCTCCCTCTGTAGAGACTAACTCTAACCCTGCAGGGACACTGCCTCACCCTCTGTAGAGACTAACTCTAACCCTGCAGGGACACTGTCTCTCCCTCTGTAGAGACTAACTCTAACCCTGCAGGGACACTGTCTCTCCCTCTGTAGAGACTAACTCTAACCCTGCAGGGACACTGCCTCACCCTCTGTAGAGACTAACTCTAACCCTGCAGGGACTCTGCCTTTATACTAGTGGAGGCTGCTGAGGGGAGGAGGGCTCATAATACTGGCTGGAATGGAGTCAATGGAATGGTTTCAAACACATCAACGAAGTGGTTTCCATGTGGTTGATACCATTCCATTGACTCCATTCCAGCCATTATTATGAGCAGTCCTCCCCTCAGCAGCCTCCACTGCTCTATAACTCTTGCACTGTAGAAACTAACTCTAACCCTGCAGGGACACTGCCTCACCCTCTGTAGAAACTAACTCTAACCCTGCAGGGACACTGCCTATCCTTCTGTAGAGACTAACTCTAACCCTGCAGGGACACTGCCTCTCCTTCTGTAGAGACTAACTCTAACCCTGCAGGGACACTGCCTCACCCTCTGTAGAAACTAACTCTAACCCTGCAGGGACACTGCCTCTCCTTCTGTAGAGACTAACTCTAACCCTGCAGGGACACTGCCTCTCCTTCTGTAGAGACTAACTCTAACCCTGCAGGGACACTGTCTCTCGTCTGTAGAGACTAACTCTAACCCTGCAGGGACACTGCCTCACCCTCTGTAGAGACTAACTCTAACCCTGCAGGGACACTGTCTCTCCCTCTGTAGAGACTAACTCTAACCCTGCAGGGACACTGTCTCTCCCTCTGTAGAGACTAACGCTAACCCTGCAGGGACACTGTCTCTCCCTCTGTAGAGACTAACTCTAACCCTGCAGGGACACTGTCTCTCCCTCTGTAGAGACTAACTCTAACCCTGCAGGGACACTGTCTCTCCCTCTGTAGAGACTAACTCTAACCCTGCAGGGACACTGTCTCTCCCTCTGTAGAGACTAACTCTAACCCTGCAGGGACACTGTCTCTCCCTCTGTAGAGACTAACTCTAACCCTGCAGGGACACTGCCTCACCCTCTGTAGAGACTAACTCTAACCCTGCAGGGACACTGTCTCTCCCTCTTTAGAGACTAACTCTAACCCTGCAGGGACACTCTCTCTCCCTCTGTAGAGACTAAATCTAACCCTGCAGGGACACTGCCTCACCCTCTGTAGAGACTAACTCTAACCCTGCAGGGACAATGTCTCTCCCTCTGTAGAGACTAACGGTAACCCTGCAGGGACACTGTCTCTCCCTCTGTAGAGACTAACTCTAACCCTGCAGGGACACTGTCTCTCCCTCTGTAGAGACTAACTCTAACCCTGCAGGGACACTGCCTCACCCTCTGTAGAGACTAACTCTAACCCTGCAGGGACACTGTCTCTCCCTCTGTAGAGACTAACTCTAACCCTGCAGGGACACTGCCTCACCCTCTGTAGAGACTAACTCTAACCCTGCAGGGACACTGCCTTTATACTAGTGGAGGCTGCTGAGGGGAGGAGGGCTCATGATACTGGCTGGAATGGAGTCAATGGAATGGTTTCAAACACATCAACGAAGTGGTTTCCATGTGGTTGATACCATTCCATTGACTCCATTCCAGCCATTATTATGAGCAGTCCTCCCCTCAGCAGCCTCCACTGCTCTATAACTCTTGCACTGTAGAAACTAACTCTAACCCTGCAGGGACACTGCCTCACCCTCTGTAGAAACTAACTCTAACCCTGCAGGGACACTGTCTCTCCCTCTGTAGAGACTAACTCTAACCCTGCAGGGACACTGCCTCACCCTCTGTAGAAACTAACTCTAACCCTGCAGGGACACTGCCTCTCCTTCTGTAGAGACTAACTCTAACCCTGCAGGGACACTGCCTCTCCTTCTGTAGAGACTAACTCTAACCCTGCAGGGACACTGTCTCTCTCTCTGTAGAGACTAACTCTAACCCTGCAGGGACACTGTCTCTCCCTCTGTAGAGACTAACTCTAACCCTGCAGGGACACTGTCTCTCCCTCTGTAGAGACTAACGCTAACCCTGCAGGGACACTGTCTCTCCCTCTGTAGAGACTAACTCTAACCCTGCAGGGACACTGCCTCACCCTCTGTAGAGACTAACTCTAACCCTGCAGGGACACTGTCTCTCCCTCTGTAGAGACTAACTCTAACCCTGCAGGGACACTGTCTCTCCCTCTGTAGAGACTAACTCTAACCCTGCAGGGACACTGTCTCTCCCTCAGTAGAGACTAACTCTAACCCTGCAGGGACACTGTCTCTCCCTCTGTAGAGACTAACTCTAACCCTGCAGGGACACTGTCTCTCCCTCTGTAGAGACTAACTCTAACCCTGCAGGGACACTGCCTTTATACTAGTGGAGGCTGCTGAGGGGAGGAGGGCTCATAATACTGGCTGGAATGGAGTCAATGGAATGGTTTCAAACACATCAACAAAGTGGTTTCCATGTGGTTGATACCATTCCATTGACTCCATTCCAGCCATTATTATGAGCAGTCCTCCCCTCAGCAGCCTCCACTGCTCTATAACTCTTGCACTGTAGAAACTAACTCTAACTCTGCAGGGACACTGCCTCACCCTCTGTAGAGACTAACTCTAACCCTGCAGGGACACTGCCTCACCCTCTGTAGAGACTAACTCTAACCCTGCAGGGACACTGCCTCACCCTCTGTAGAGACTAACTCTAACCCTGCAGGGACACAGTCTCTCCCTCTGTAGAGACTAACTCTAACCCTGCAGGGACACTGCCTCACCCTCTGTAGAGACTAACTCTAACCCTGCAGGGACACTGTCTCTCCCTCTGTAGAGACTAACTCTAACCCTGCAGGGACACTGTCTCTCCCTCTGTAGAGACTAACTCTAACTCTGCAGGGACACTGTCTCTCCCTCTGTAGAGACTAACTCTAACCCTGCAGGGACACTGCCTCACCCTCTGTAGAGACTAACTCTAACCCTGCAGGGACACTGTCTCTCCCTCTTTAGAGACTAACTCTAACCCTGCAGGGACACTGTCTCTCCCTCTGTAGAGACTAACTCTAACCCTGCAGGGACACTGCCTCACCCTCTGTAGAGACTAACTCTAACCCTGCAGGGACACTGTCTCTCCCTCTGTAGAGACTAACTCTAACCCTGCAGGGACACTGTCTCTCCCTCTGTAGAGACTAACTCTAACCCTGCAGGGACACTGCCTCACCCTCTGTAGAGACTAACTCTAACCCTGCAGGGACACTGCCTTTATACTAGTGGAGGCTGCTGAGGGGAGGAGGGCTCATAATACTGGCTGGAATGGAGTCAATGGAATGGTTTCAAACACATCAACGAAGTGGTTTCCATGTGGTTGATACCATTCCATTGACTCCATTCCAGCCATTATTATGAGCAGTCCTCCCCTCAGCAGCCTCCACTGCTCTATAACTCTTGCACTGTAGAAACTAACTCTAACTCTGCAGGTACACTGCCTCACCCTCTGTAGAGACTAACTCTAACCCTGCAGGGACACTGCCTCACCCTCTGTAGAGACTAACTCTAACCCTGCAGGGACACTGTCTCTCCCTCTGTAGAGACTAACTCTAACCCTGCAGGGACACTGTCTCTCCCTCTGTAGAGACTAACTCTAACCCTGCAGGGACACTGTCTCTCCCGCTGTAGAGACTAACTCTAACCCTGCAGGGACACTGTCTCTCCCTCTGTAGAGACTAACTCTAACCCTGCTGGGACACTGCCTCTCCTTCTGTAGAGACTAACTCTAACCCTGCAGGGACACTGTCTCTCCCTCTGTAGAGACTAACTCTAACCCTGCAGGGACACTGTCTCTCCCTCTGTAGAGACTAACTCTAACCCTGCAGGGACACTGTCTCTCCCTCTGTAGATACTAACTCTAACCCTGCAGGGACACTGCCTCTCCTTCTGTAGAGACTAACTCTAACCCTGCAGGGACACTGTCTCTCCCTCTGTAGAGACTTACTCTAACCCTGCAGGGACACTGTCTCTCCCTCTGTAGAGACTAACTCTAACCCTGCAGGGACACTGTCTCTCCCTCTGTAGAGACTAACTCTAACCCTGCAGGGACACTGTCTCTCCCTCTGTAGAGACTAACTCTAACCCTGGAGGGACACTGTCTCTCCCTCTGTAGAGACTAACTCTAACCCTGCAGGGACACTGCCTCACCCTCTGTAGAGACTAACTCTAACCCTGCAGGGACACTGTCTCTCCCTCTGTAGAGACTAACTCTAACCCTGCAGGGACACTGTCTCTCCCTCTGTAGAGACTAACTCTAACCCTACAGGGACACTGTCTCTCCCTCTGTAGAGACTAACTCTAACCCTGCAGGGACAATGTCTCTCCCTCTGTAGAGACTAACGCTAAACCTGCAGGGACACTGTCTCTCCCTCTGTAGAGACTAACTCTAACCCAGCAGGGACACTGCCTCTCCTTCTGTAGAGACTAACTCTAACCCTGCAGGGACTTCATAGCCATAACTTCAAACCAGCAGTATCTTAAACACTAACGTTATGCGCAATTCAAAAGTTTGACACTTCAGGCACATTGAACATTGATGTAAAAATACTTTAATTGTATTCCTAATGGTACTGACTGTCAGCCCGTAAGGCAAATCAGAATCCTTTTAACATAAAGCTCCTTCTAAACCCCTGAGAGAGAGAAAGGGAGAGAGACAGTGAGGGAGAGGCAGAGCGAGAGAGAGGCAGAGTGAGAGATAAAGGCAGAGAGACAGAGTCAGATTTACATTCCAGTCATTTAGCATACGCTCTTATCCAGAGCGACTTACAGTTAGTGAGTGCATACATTATTTTATTATTTTCATAACCCCCGTGCTCTACATCCCTGCCGGCCATTCCCTCCCCTACCCTGGGCCAATTGTGCACCGCCCCATGGGTCTCCCGGTCGCAGCCGGCTACGACAGAGCCTGGATTCAAACCAGGATCTCTAGTGGCACAGCTAGCACTGCGATGCAGTGCCTTAGACCACTGCGCCACTCGGGAGACAGACAGAGAGAGAGAGAGAGAGAGAGAGAGAGAGAGAGAGAGAGAGGCAGGCAGAGAGAGAGAGAGAGAGCAGAGAGAGAGAAGAGAGAGAGAGAGAGAGAGAGAGAGAGAGAGAGAGAGAGAGAGAGAGAGAGAGAGAGAGAGAGAGAGAGAGAGAGAGAGAGAGAGAGAGAGAGAGAAGAGAGAGAGAGAGAGAGAGAGAGAAGAGAGAGAGAGAGTTTGAGTTTTAAATAATCTTTATTGGGTCTGGGAGCCCACCACACAATAAATACTCATACAAAACCGTAGTTACACATCAATTAAAAACACAACTCCAATTCCTCCTCCACAGTTACTAAACACAACAGCCTCTGAATACCCCATATACTCATAAACAGATCAATATTGTTTATAATAGGCAAACTCAACCCTTAGTCTCGCTGCCAACATTCCCTCCAGCATTCCCACCACATCCACAGACCCCTGTCCTCGAATACTGTTCTTTCGGGTCTTCCATATCGCTAATTTAGCTGCCCCTAGCACAAAATTAAGCAACACAACTATACCTTTCTGACTAAACCTGTACTTTGGCCCAAATATATACAGTTGGGAAGAGAAAACCTCTCCCAACGTTGAGAACCAATTAGTGATCAGGTCAATCATCCCGACCAACCTGGGACACTGTAAAAACAGATGTGCCAGAGTTTCAGACTCAGCACAGAATGGACACCCCTCCCCAACAGTAGGATCCAGGTGTACCAGATACATGTTGGTGGCTATGGCTCCATGTATTATCCTCCATTGGAGGTCAGCTGTCCTCTTATCAATTGGCAGTTTGTATAATGATCGCCAACAGCCTTTTGGGGAGGCACCTGGACCAAGCACACCCGCCCACCTCGTCGATTTTACCCCTGGCCTTCTTTCCCATGTCCTTGAACTCCCCCAGCTCCGGGGTATCGAAGGAAAGCAGCATCCCCACGTCCTCCTCGAATGCCCCCGCCGCAGCACTAACAATCAGTGCAGGGAACACATAATCCAGACCCTCCTTCCACCGATCAGAATTGGAAGTGTCAGTCACATACTGCAGATGAAGTACTGGCAAGGAGTCACAGACCTCAACGACGACCTTCCTCAGTAGGCGAGACGATCGGATCCCTGCTCTTTCTCCCAGCTCCTCCAATGACCTATTCCTGTTCCGCATCACATGACCCAGCTTAGTACACTCCACGTCTAACAGGCATGAACGTAGGTTAGCTGAACCCAGAACACGGGACTGGATGGCAGTGTTGTGAAAAAGAGGCTCTTCAAAAAGCCACATCCCTGGTGGCGTGCAGGCCTTACGGTACTTGACCAGAACTCTCCAAGCCTGCATAACAGACTCATAAAATGGAGTCAGGCCAGGCAACTCACCCCCCTCCAGCTTTAAGAGGAAAAGGTGCTTGTCTAAGCCCAAACAGCCCGCTCTCCTCATCAATGTGTAGGCTGTGTCAACCCAGCTAAAACCATCACTGTACAACAGTGTCTGGGCTGCTTGAAGCCGGAAAGCCATGATCCTGGAAGAAATGTCCACCAGGCCTTGCCCACCCTCGTGCAGTGGCAGGTACAGGGCTGAAGCTTTAATCCAATGTTGTCCAGACCAGAAGAAATTGACAAGGGTCCTCTGAAGCTCTTGTATCAGACCCTTTGGTGGCTGTAAAATCATTAGTCTGTGCCACAGGGTAAAGGCAGCAAGATTATTAGCTACCAGTACCCATACCCCTATCTCCCGAGTGGCGCAGTGGTCTAAGGCACTGCATCGCAGTGCTAGCTGTGCCACTAGAGATCCTGGTTCGAATCCTGGCTCTGCTGTAGCCGGCCGCAACCGGGAGACCAATGGGGTGGCGCACAATTGGCCCAGCGTCGTCCAGGGTAGGGGAGGGAATGGCCAGCAGGGAGGTAGCTCAGTTGGTAGAGCATGGCGTTTGCAATGCCAGGGTTGTGGGTTTGATTCCCATGGGGGGCCAGTATGAAAATATAAAAGAATAATGTATGCACTAACTGTAAGTCGCTCTGGATAAGAGCGTCTGCTAAATGACAAAAATGTAAAAGACAGCTGGGGCAGCACCCATTTCCATCTTGACAGTCTGGCACACACTTTCTCCACTATACCCTCCCAGTTCTTTTTCTGAAAGACATCGGAGCCTAGAAAACCCCCCAAAGTCTTCATCCCATCTCTGCCCGACTGAAGCCCCCCTGGTAACCGTGGAGCGGACCCCATCTGAAGCTGGCCTGCCCACAGCAATTCACTCTTTTCCCAATTGACTAGCTGAGGAGGCCCCCTCATACACCTTTAAAGCGTTTGAGAGAACCTTAACATCCTCACCCCCTGTAATAAAAACTGTCACGTCATCTGCATACGCAGACAGTGCTATCGTGGGACCCTTCATTACACCTGGCACAGAGAAACCAGTAAGCTTCGCTTTTAAAAAACAAAGCATTGGTTCAATCGCCAGACTATATAACTGCCCTGAAATTGGACATCCCTGCCTGATGCCCCTTTGGACAGGGATGGGACAACTCAAACCACCCCCCACCTTCACCATACACAAGCCCCAGCATACAGTAAATGCATCCAAGACAAAAAAACATCCCCAAACCCAAAGGCTTTCATTGTTTTAAACAAGTACTGGTGGTCCACACGATCAAAAGCCTTCTGCTGATCCAAAGAAAGTAAACCCACATTTACATCAGACAGTTTACAAATGTCTAAAACATCTCTTATTAGAAACAAGTTGTCAACAATAGATCGATCAGGTACACAGTAGGACTGGTCCTTGTGGACCAACAATCCCAGATACTCTTTCAACCTGTTTGAGAGACATTTAGAAACAATTTTATATTCTGCACACAGCAAAGCAACAGGTCTCCAATTTTTTATGAGAGCCAATTCCCCTTTTTTGGCAACAGTGAAAGTACCGCACGTTGACAAGATACAGGAAGAGAGCCCTCATGAAAAGATTCACACACCACTTCATAAAAATCCTCCCCAATAGACCCCAAAAGTGCTTATAAAACTCAGATGGTAAACCATCAATGCCAGGGGCTCGGCTTGTTGAGAGCTGCATAACTGCTGTGGACAGCTCTTGCAGTGTAATGTCAGAGTCCAATGCGACTCTTTGCTCAGGTCCCAATTGAGGGCAGAATAGAAATCCACGGCATGTTGACGTATTTCACTGTCATCCGTGGTCACCTTCCCATCAGGGAGACGAAGGCAGACCATCTGTTTACGTTGCAATGTCGACTTCCCTAGGTTTTTTAAAAAAGCACTAGGAGCATCCATATCCTTGAGGGAAGCGAAACAAGACCTAATCAAGGCACCCTTCACTCTTTCATGCAGAAACGACCTCAGTTCATGTTTCTTGTCCTGTAAGTTCATGACTAGTCCGGGGTCATTCTGAGTGAGCAACTTCAATTCAATAGATGTAATGTCCTGTTCAAGGGCCCTGATAGTCTATTTAACTTCAATTCGAGACAGAGCAGTATACTGTTGACAAAATAATCGTATTTGGGACTTCCCAACCTCCCACCATTGTCTCAAGGACTCAAAGTTCCCTTTTGTAACCCTCCATTTTTCCCAAAACAACAAAAACCTTTCACAAAACATGACATCATGTAACAATTTAACATTAAAATACCAATAAGATGATGACCTTCGTGGACAGGACAAGTGAATATCAACAGTGACAATATGGTGATCAGAGAAACCCAAGGAGTGATGTCACACCTTCCAACCCTACTACAGTATTGCTCAGATACATACAACCTGTCTAACCTTGCTGCACTGACATGACCTTCATTAACTTTTAGCCATGTGTACTGCCTAACTTTTGCATTCCTTACTCTCCACACATCAGAAAGCTCAAACTCAGTTAATAGACCAGACAGACAAATTGCTGACCGCAGGTGAGGTACTTCAGCGGTGCGATCAACAGTAAAATCCACTGTACAGTTCCAGTCCCCCCCTAAAACCATACACCCCTCTTGGTCACACTGTCTTAAGGTTTCCTTTATTTTATCAAAACCAACAATACGCTCTGTACCCTCATTAGGAGCATAAACATTCAAAAAAACAAACAAAAACCCCATAACATCCACCTTGACCAATAAAACCAGACCCTTGACAATCTCTATTGTAGATACCACAGTCACCCCTAAACCTGAAGAAAACAAGATTGCCACCCCAGCACTGAAATTAGTACCATGACTGAGTATATGCTGCCCCTCCCACCACATACCCCAGTCAACCTCATTTTCCTCATCACTATGTGTCTCCTGTAGGAAAACTACATTAAGCCTTTTCTGTTTTATTACTTCTAATACCCAAGCCCTCTTATTCCTGTCCCTTCCTCCATTAATATTGAGAGAACCTACCCTTAGTATCTCCATATAGAAAAGAAAAAGGAAAAGCAGAAGATACCACAGAGAAACCAGACAAAGAGAATAGAACACCCTATGAGGCATAATCATCATCATTATTTAAATGTTCTCTTAACCTGACCACGTTTCCCACCACCTTTTGCTGCTGCAACAGCAGGAACACATTTCCTCAAGCGAAACCGCTTCTTCTCACTCAACTGGTCTAACCCCACCGTCTTCTGTAACATCACAGCTGACCTCACAATCTTATCAACATCAAAATAATCTGCCAATTTGACAGATTTCCCAAAAGTCTGATCAAGAAACCCATTTACCTCCTCTAGATCGTAAATTGAGTCCTCACCAGCTGATATCGTATCAAGAGAGATATCCATATCCTTCTCCTGATCAACTGAGGCCACAGACCACTGACTCCCCTCTACCACATCCCTTTCAACACTTCCCACTTGCACATTTACATTTTAGTCATTTAGCAGATGCTCTTATCCAGAGCGACTTACAGTTAAGTTAGTTTTTTTTTTTTTCATACTGGCCCCCCGTGGGAATCAAACCCACAACCCTGGCGTTGCAAACGCCATGCTCTACCAACTGAGCTACATCCCTGCCGGCCATTCCCTCCCCTACCCTGGACGACGCTGGGCCAATTGTGCGCCGCCCCATGGGTCTCCCGGTCGCATTCAATTGAATAGCATGCATTTAGTTTTACTAGCGTTTAAGAGCAGTTGGAGGCCACGGAAGGAGTGTTGTATGGTATTGAAGCTCGTTTGGAGGTTTGTTAACACCGTGTCCAATGAAGGGCCAGATGTATACAAAATGGTGTCGTCTGCGTAGAGGTGGATCTGAGAGTCACCAGCAGCAAGAGCGACATCATTGATATACACAGAGAATAGAGTCTGCCCTAGAATTGAACCCTGTGGCACCCCCATAGAGACTGCAATAGGTCCAGACAATAGGCCCTCCGATTTGACACATTGAACTCTATCTGAGAAGTAATTGGTGAACCAGGCGAGGCAGTCATTTGAGAAACCAAGGCTATTTAGTCTGCCAATAAGAATGTGGTGATTGACAGAGTCAAAAGCCTTTGCCAGGTCGATAAAGACAGCTGCACAGTACTGTCTTTTATCGATCACAGATATTCTATCGTTTAGGACCTTGAGCGTGGCTGAGGTGCACCCATGACCAGCACGGAAACCAGATTGCATAGCAGAGAAGGTACTGTGGGATTCGAAATGGTTGGTGATTTGTTTGTTAACTTGGCTTTCAAATACTTTTGAAAGGCAGGGCACGATGGATATAGGTCTGTAACAGTTTGGATTTAGAGTGTCACCCCCTTTGAAGAGGGGGATGACCGCGGCAGCTTTCCAATCTCTGGGGATCTCAGACGATATGAAAGAGAGGTTGAACAGGCTAGTAATAGGGGTTGTGACAACTTGATTGTCTAGCCCCGCTGATTTGTAGGGGTCCAGATTTTGCAGCTCTTTCAGGACATCAGCTATCTTAATTTGGGTGAAGGAGAAGCGGGGGGGGGCATGGGCAAGTTGCAGCGGAGGGTGCAGAGCTGGTGGCCTGAGTAGGGGTAGCCAGGTGGAAAGCATGGCCAGCCATAGCAAAATGCTTATTGAAATTCTCGATTATCGTAGATGTATCGGTGGTGACAGTGTTTCCTACCCTCAGTGCAGTGGGCAGCTGGGAGGAAGTGCTCTTATACTCCATGGACTTTACAGCGTCCCAAAACTTTCTGGAGTTAGTGCTACAGGATGCACATTTCTGTTTGAAAAAGCTAGCCTTTGCTTTCCTAACTGATTGCGTATATTGGTTCCTGACTTCCCTGAAAAGTTTCATATAGCGGGGGCTGTTCGATGCTAATGCAGTACGCCACAGGATGTTTTTTTGCTGGTCAAGGGCAGTCAAGTCTGGGGTTAACCAGGGGCTATATCTGTTCTTAGTTCTTAATTTTTTGAATGGGGCATGCTTATTTAAGATGGAGAGGAAAGCACTTTTGAAGAACATCCAGGCACTGGATACTACACTACTGACGGAATGAGGTCAATATCCATCCAGGATACCCGGGCCAGGTCAATTAGAAAGGCTTGCTCGCTGAAGTGTTTTAGGGAGCGTTTGACAGTGATGAGGGGTGGTCGTTTGACAGCGGACCCATTACGGATGCAGGCAATGAGGCAGTGATTGCTGAGATCCTGGTTGAAGACAGCGAAGGTGTATTTAGAGGGTAATTTAGTCAGGATGATATCTATGAGGGTGCCCATGTTTACGGATTTAGGGTTGTACCTGGTAGGTTCCTTGATCATTTGTGTGAGATTGAGGGCATCTTGTTTAGATTGTAGGGCGGCCGGGGTGTTAAGCATATCCCAGTTTAGGTCACCAAGCAGTACGAACTCAGAGGATAGATTCACAAATGGTGTCCAGGGCACAACTGGGGGCTAAGGGAATAAAGAATGGTACCAACACACCCTCCGAGAGCAACTTCTCCCAACCATCCAATAACAGTTTGGTGACAAACAATGCCTTTTCCAGCATGATGGAGCACCTTGCCATAAGGCAAAAGTGAT